>NC_134573.1:104905265-105130265 GCF_050947875.1 Dermacentor variabilis
CTTGGGGCGTCCAGCCTCCAGGCTGCGCTTGAGGACATACGTCTCCAGGGGCCCCACCGGTGGGCAGTCCTTGTCACAGGCTGACTGCAGACGCTCTCGTAGCGCCCCCACTAGGGGACCTCGTGCCAGCAGTCCCGCCCTTGACAGCTGCGGCACGTGCGTCACCAATTCATGCAGGGGCAGACGGCGCACCAGGTACAGCCACACCTGCCACAGGCAACAGAAAGTAAAAGGCCTTTTGCATCGTTAAAGGAACATAAAAGAAAAACACTAAAGGTATTCAGATAAAAACAGCTACCACTGGGGACAAGACATGAAAGCGCACCAACATGGTGCTGATCGTGAACCAACTAGCCCGACAGTCAATCCTGCATCAAGTATTCTTCTGAAACTCCACTATGTTAACTTTGCAAAATGAGTCACTACCAGAAGAAAACAAAAAAATTAAAGCAAGCTTTAATTTTCTGTTTCTCTTTGCACCGAAACCACAGAGCTGGTATGTCTGTGTGACACCATGCTGTTATGGTGCAGTAAAGTTTTTGAAGCTTGCCAAGTTCAGTCTGTTGCTTGTTCGGGATGCAATGTAGTCCGTATTTACAAATCGACAATTAACTACACTTGTTCAAACTCTGTCAAAATTCATGTCATAATGGTGAGCTGGCACATTAATGTCAAGGCAGCATTGCCAGCAGTCTTTCGTTCTTGTGTCTGTTCTGAGCTTACCAAGCCTCATCTCATGGTAAGAGTAGCTTTCCTGCCCTTTCAGAAGCATAAATTACTAATACAGCTCAACCCATTATTCTATTAGAGCATTTATTATTCTATTTTCTCACTGCACAGGGCTGTTGACTATATATGTCTGATTAAATGTCATATTGTTGACTGATTTCAACCAAACGAAAGTGAAGGAGCACTTCTGCACTTCATGGGCGTCGTATACGGCAATTGTAATTGTGCATTCATGGATAAAGGCACGACGACTCCACAACAATGTGAGCAGTGTGGCAGCAATGATGATGAGAATGGCACGATGACACCTCATTTACTTTAGTGCTCACTCAAAGTGCCTTACACGTAAGCATTGCAGAACAGTGCTATGCAATGCAGTGTTACATTCAAACTTACTTTAATAGGACATTCCTGCTTTGTACAGTAGAACTGGAGGGATTAGGGGACATATTAATTGACAGGTTCAGTGAGCTGAGTCAAAGGAAAAAGAGGGCTTGAAATTTTGACTGAACAAGAGAATAAGATATAGTTTGAATTAATAATATGGCATGTGTGTATTAAAGGGAGCCCCAAAATCATGCAAAGCTACGGCAATATTTCTTTAGCAGCAGCACTAACTTTGCAACAACTTAGTGCAGATTACTGCAACTGGCAACGAGCAAGTAATTACTGCAGCCTGAACAACCATTCCTGCCTGGTTATAGAGAAGATGGAATCAGGTTTTCTTCCAGGGTCACAAATTAATAAAGGGAGAATGATACATCCACCTAATCGTAGCAGTTGCTTCAAAGGAAACCCATACAGGTTCCTCGGAAGAAAAGCCTAGCAGTCGAAGAAAAATTCATCTTGGTCTGGGATTCGAACCCAGGACCACTGCCTTTCCAGGACAGCCACTCTACCATCTGAGCTAACCAGGCGGCTAGCAGATGGTAGGGCAAAGCCAAATTCATCAACAACTTGAGGCAAAGGCAAGAGGTTGGCGCAATAGTTCTGCGGAAACGCTCAAGGTGGAGAGAAGTAATTAATAAAGGGAAAATGATACATTCACCTCATCGTAGCAATTGCTACAAAGGAAACCAATATGCGCTCCTCGAAAGAAAAGCCTTGCAGCTGAAGAAAAATTCATCCTAGTCTGAGACTTGAACCTGGGTTTCTTTGCACAATTGCTACAATTAGGTGGATGTATAATTTTCCCTTTATTAATCACTTCTCTCCACCTTGCGGGTTTCTGCAGAATTATTACGCCAGAGTCACAGATGATGTCCTTTTTGTTGGTGACCAATTTGAGCCTCTCATAATTTCAAACAATGAAAGCACAGACCTTTTCGAAAGGTGTTTGGCTCGACACAGCGACTGTCACGTTTTTTGTGTTCTGACCAAGTATCCACACTCAATGAACTGCGATTATAGACTTTTTTAGCTAAACTTTTATTCCCTGTGACACTTCGTGAAAAACTTTTGTAACGATTATCTGAAGACTGTTGTTTTAATACAGTGGGATGCCTGAGCTGCTACTGTGATTTACAGCCCCGCTATACTTCAAGAGATGTACCCCGACAGCTGTGTGTGGTGGCATTGAAATTTGCACTGACATTTTGCCGGTGCTGACTGGGCACCGCACCATGCAGAAATGCTCTTCTGTATCTACATGAGTGCTCAGCTACATTACCCAGCCAACACGAATTGCTGTTCCAAGTACAATGTGTTCTTCACTGGATAGCCCAAGACACACTGTTACACAAAGAAGCAGCACAATCAAACCTCTATTTAATGAAGTCCATAGGACCAAAAAATTATTTCATTAAATCGAGAACTTCATTGAATTGAAAACACATATGCACTTCTCTCTCTTGTCATCTGGCGAGTTCCAATTCGTAACTTTTCCAGCTCTTTTTGGAGCAAGTGTGTTCCAAAGACAGAGTAAGGACGTGAGCTACGTGTTCCAATGAGAAACAGAGCAAATTCTGAACTGCAACCTTTCCATGGAGTAGTCCATGCTGTTCTGCAAAAACCGGCAGAGTATCGGAAATCTGTGTGACATACAGTCGCCGATCGATAATTCAGACATGCCTGATTATTCAGACAGCTCCGTGGCACTCTTACTAGACCCATAGACTTAATGGATAAGGACAAATGAAATCATGGACATATTACAGTGAGCCGGGCGATAATTAGGACTCCAACTGCACTAACGTGCCCAGGTTGAGCAAAAGTAGCTGTATTTTCAATTTGATACATCACTGGTACGATCATTGGCCATGTTGCGAGCAGTTCCTCAAAACCTGAAAATAGTAAAGCCTAGTCGATCTACTAGTTGCCAATGAGAATTCGGTGCATGAACTCACTGTACTTCACCTGCAGTGACAGCTTCACAATGTTTGAGATGCAGGCTGCGATTTTGTAGAGGTGCCTTCCGCTCAAATGTATGCCACTCTCACCAATCCATTCATAACGAGCTACTTCTGTTGATAATGTGAGCAGAGAGTTGCCCTGATCAGTGACAAAGTGCCAAAAAATGCGAGAATTTGTGGTCATGCAATGCCTAAGCCAAAGGCAATTGACAGGCCAAAGACAAAAGACAGGCCTAGGCACGTCGCTTTGAAGAAGACAAGTCCACTTGTCGAAATGTTGGCTCCTGCTTTCACGTTGTTCTCGTTTTGCTCATCGACTTGAATTTCCATCTCTCGCCTTCCCTGTGTTTTCCCTAGGCCAAAGGGAGGCATATATGTGTGCAGCAATGTGTGGATAAACTTGGGCTATACTCTTGGACAATTGCTTTTGAATATACCATATTTACACGATTGTAAGTCGACCCCCCCATATCACGTGACAGGAAAAAAAAACAGAGCATACCCGAGGGCACATTCGATAACGAAAATTTGTTAGTAGGTGACATAGTCACTAGACTACTTGTCTTCACTAGTGCTGCCATCGTCATCGTTGCTACGGTCGCACAGTGCGTCGTCGTCCCGCGAAATTTCACATTTGGCAAACGACTGCACTTCTTGTGGAACAGCAGCCCACGCTGAATGCAGCCAACCACACGCAGCCGTCAGGGAGGCTCTTTTGACAGGTCCGGTCAGTGTAATTTCGTGGTCTTCTGCCGCCGGCCACTCGTTGTACTCACGGAGGAGCAGGTCCTTAAAGGCGAAGATCCGGGCTTGTTTCATGACCATGTCGCACTTCACTGGCGGGGAGTGATCGTGCATTTCAGTGACGTACGCTGCAAGCTTAGCCTACAGCTCCGGAAAGCGTTCAGACTTCAGCACGTGGGAAATTCCTCACTTGCCGTCACAGGTGAAAATTTCCCTTCGATGCAGTCGCCACTCTCGCACCACCCGTTCAGAAACATCGAACTTGCGGCCCGCTGCGCAGCAATTTCTTTCTTCGGCGTAAAGGATGGCAGCCCTCTTGAACGCTGCTGTGAATGAGTGCCGAATGATTAGAGGGCCTGGAGCACTCGCGACAACTGAGGAAGCATAGAAGTAGCACGTAGCCAGCAGTCAAGCGGAACACACCAAACCAATGCCTTTCGTCAAAGAGAAAGCTAAGCGCAACAGGCAAAGAGAAACCCGCGAGCGGTATCTGCTCTTCCATGAACTAGCGATACTCCCCGCAAGTGCCGCCGTTCTGAGGGTGCCGCTGCGAATGGAACAGCGGTGCTTCCATCAATTATCGACACCCTCCCATGAGTGTTGTGTGCACTGTAAAACTCTAAAAAATGTTGAAAAACCCTTCCGAAAAGCGAACAAACACGCGGGATAATGAAAAGCTATGGGTAGGGCCATAGAGCAAACATAAAATTGTAACTACGTTGTAGCTCCCGTTAGTCTCACTTTTTTGGTGGTGCCATGTTTTGGTTTCGATTGTAAGTCGACCCCCCACTTCAGGTTTTCAAATTTAGAAAAAGTGATTGACTTACAATCGTGTAAATACGGTACTTTCATGTTTGCAACATTTCGTGTGACTAGCACCAGAGACGTTGATGGGCAGCAGCACTACTGCACAGTGATAAGACAGTAAGGCAGCGTGCTTGTCACCGTGTCAAGAATGGCATCGCTCGTAGACGCCAACGCATCTTGCGCTAGTCAAGCGAAATTTAAGGTAGTATCACTTGTGGAATAAGGTCATTTATTTTCGGGTGAGCCTGGTACTTTGGGCTACCAATTATTCAGACTTTTTGGCAGTACCTGTTGAGTCCGAATTACAGTTGAACGCCTATATGGGGCCTCTTGGGGCCTCTGAAATCATTCGTTATACAGGTCACTTAGTTGTAAAGGTTATGCACCGTACAGCTCACAACAAAACAGGGACATAATTATTAGTTTGTTATACAGGTCACTTCATTGTAGAGGCATTCGTTGTAGAAGTGCTTAAGTGTATCGGTTGGCGACTGTATTTCCTTCACGTGTGCTTTTTTCGTTTTTTTATTGCTCACCGTGCTTGGTGGTGCAGTGATAGTCGTGACTTTTGTGGCAATGGCGGACCGCCACAAACTACTCGCTCGTTACTTCGCACGGCATTGCTTGTGCTGCTTGATAGTGACAGCTCTGACTCAGACAGTTCCAATACATGCGATGGATCAAACAAAGACAGCAATGCTGAAGTTGCTGCTTACCGGCAGGTATTTGACAGAATGTTTCGTCTGCCCTGGCAGTGAACAGCAGATGATCATAAGCAGTGCATCCTGGGTAACTCTGGATACAGTAACGCACTTCTGCTCTTACTCTTATGCTATGCTCTGGCTGTGTGCGTTGTGTCCTAATCAGGGATCAGGAGGTATTGCCCTACCTCTTTTGTTACCATGAGAAATATGCTAATTTTTGTTGCTTATGCATTAACATTTTATTTCAAGACATAGTAGTTGCAATGTATACAGCAATACATAAAATTATAGCTTGATCGTTAATGTTTTGAATGATATATAGGAGTAATAATTGTTAAGACAGCTTTTGAGAATTCTTATGTGGAACTTTATAGAGGCAGCTCAATGAATATGAATGAAAGTAATTTGTTATTTTCAGTTTAAGTACAGAGCATAAAGAAAATCTGAAACATACAAAAGATGCACTTGGTCCCTAGTTTCTCATTTTTGTGTTAGATCCCACAAAAAGTTATGAAGATTTGTTGGCCTGAATACTAGCCATAGTGATGCTCATGCTATGCAGGAAAGCAATAGTTTTCCAAATCTAAAAATGGGTAAGTTACGATTGTAGATAGAGAGAAATTGCTTTTACAGTCAAACCCAGCTATATCGAACTCGAAAAAAAACGCCTATTAGTTCGATATAGAGCACAATTCGATATAAGCCTACTAAAGATTTGGATGTCATAAAAGCACATACTATTTATAAACTCACTTTATTGATGAAACTAGCTTAATTTCACATGAAATAGTCCTGCCTTTTCTTCTGCTTGGGCAATTTCGCTGCCTGTGATGCACGCACATCTCCACATTGTCTAAGGAGTCGGAGCAGCCAAGGCCAAAACCTTCCGAATTCGGGCAGAAGCGCCGGACTAGTGCGAGTGCACCAATCACTTCGGAGGATGTGGGCCAAGGACTGTTGTTGCTTTCCTCATTGTGCCCACTTTCACTTGTGCTCGGTACAAGTGTAGTCTTTGCTTCGGGCTCCCCCGTGGTCATGACACCATCATTTGCGCTCACAAACTCGTCCACGGTTGATTTTTCAACGGCTTCCGGAAATTCTGACTGCTCGCTTGAAACTTTAGCAACACCAGCAATGGCTTCGTCGCATTCATTAGAATTTACAGTCATCACCGAGCACGCGGAAGTCGGCACAGCTGAAGCAATTTCGGATTAACCCCTAGTACACGGCCGTGCGTATGTGTCGGGCACCACGGGCACCGGGTCGTGAGTTTGGCCACTTTAGCACTAATCTCCCCCTTATTCTTCAAGATCGTGCTGATAGTGCTCCTCGGAGTCTTGTACGTTGCGGAGACATCCGACTTCTCACTGCGTTCGACCCAATTTATGATTTCGAGCTTCATGACGAAAGGCAAATTCTGCCGCTTCATCACTGCAACACTGCAGGAGAAGGCCCACAAGGTGCACACACAATGAACCAGAAAAGCAGCGAGACAACTCGCACTTTCGCCATCTTGCATGACGAGGGCACAAGAGCCCCTGATTGGCTGTCTAAGCAAGCGCTGGGGCCAGGATCATTTTCTGCAGGGGGGTGTCGTCTTGTCAGCTCGTCTGAGAGAGTGCGGTCACGGTAGAGAAAGCGGTTGGATGGAGCCGTGCCGCCGGTTTTCCCGCCACCACGAGGGAAAGCCAACTTCCAGGGGCACTTTCCGCCACATGACATTTGATATATCGGGAGTCGCTGCTACATGTATTTTTGTTCAATGTAAGTGTAATTTTTGCTACATATACTCATTGTAACTATACCGTGACCAGATATTGTTCTATATATAGAATAATTCGATGTAAATGGGTTCGATATAGTCGGCTTCGACTGTACTTATTGCAGCATGCACCTGGTTCCAGTTTTACTGCATCTTTAGGCTTGCCAAGCAGCAGTTGTCAGGTCAGGGAGCAGGCAGAAGCCTCCTCAGTTATTTTATTCGATCAGCTTTTCTGTACGAGCAAGGTGATCTAGTGTGTGTTGAACAGGCACTGGAGCGTGCACATACTTTGTTTAGTTCCTGTACAGTGGTGTACAGTAATATGGAATGTTGCATAATACTGTACAGTAATCAATAAGGGCACTTGAATAGGTGGTGTTCTAAATTGAAGAGCTCAGACAGCTTGTCAGGTTTTGGTTGAAGATCAGTCTGCAATTGATTGTGTAGTCTTGTGTCGGTTAAAAACCCTGCACAACGGGAAGGATTGCTTGTAACAGTTTGTGCATATGCTGTTGTAGCATTGATAGATAAAAGAAAATCATGGGGGGTAAAGTAAAGTTGTGCTTGATAATACTTGAGCACAATTATCAAAATAACATGCACTGATGAGCATCTACCTTTGCTTGAGATGTCGTTTAAACAGCCCATACACCTGATCACAAAAATGACAACCAGAGAGAAGCACAGAGAACAAATCACATTAGCAAGAGAACCTGAGAGCCTTTGCTGCTGTTCTCATTCAAAAATTATCTTGCCGAATCGATTGAGTGCAACGTTTAAGTATTGAAGAAGTGCTAGGAGCACCAGAGGCTAATCCTGACGGTACCTTCAGTTGAAATCTCACTAATTTGCCAAAAATTGCAAAATCTGACAAACGGCAGCTAAAGTTCGGTCACCATTCCAGAGGGTGCATGAGGTTGCTTGCAGAAGAATTCCAACAGAAATGTATAACAGCACATAGAAAAACTGTCGATCATATTGATTGATTTCTATAGGCACAGTAACGAAAGAGCTAAGCCGGAATGGGGTGCTTGCTCGTCAAGCTTGTTGCCTGCTCAGAATCTGTCAATGGAATTCACCAATAGACAGTGAGCCTGCTGAGTTGTCTTGCGTTCCTTCATGGGAGTGGCAAACGTTAACAGGTCAATGGTGTTCATCACCTGAACTAAAACATGGCATAAACCCTTATTTTCTCTTGAATTCCCCCATATTCCCGCCCAGAACGTTGTTAAATTGGGCAATAGTATGCGAGTTTCACTTCTTGTTTTGAGGTTTTTAGTGCATTAGTCTCTATGAATATGTGTTGGGAAATTGAAACCATTACATTAAATAAAAAATTGCTCCAGGTTTAGTTAAATTGAGGTTTCACAGCAACAGCACCAGAGTGAAGTGTGCTAACGCATACCTCCTTGGAGCGCAGCAGGTGTGAGGGCACATGCTCTAGGGTGAGCTGGTGTTCCTCCATGAGGCGGGCGGCCACCTGTTCATCTTTGGTGTGCCGCACCTCGTGCACTGCCTGCAGGTAGGCCAGGACCTCCCGAGCCTCTTCCGCCACGCTGCCTCCTTCTGCTTCCTTCTCTTCCACCAGCTTGGTGGCAGCTGGAAGGCCGTGCGTCAAGTAGCGGAGCAACACGGCGACACCTGCCAACATGCAACAGCATAAAACTTCTTTATTGTTCCAATTTCAACTGGCAGTTTGTAAACTATGTGAGCGCTAGCATGAACAGAAAGGGGATGCTTTTCATGCATAAGTAAATCAGTTCTGTGGAAGTCCACAAGGTGAAGGAAGCTTCGTGAAAAGGAAGAACTAATTCACTGGAAACTGAAAAGCCTAATTTCTGAAGTATTGTATGGGTTTCCTGTGTTGCTCCATGCTATTTTTGGGTACATGACAACTTTTATTACCTCTCACACTTTTTGCGCACATGGAGAGCATCCATTTCTGCATGTTTATGTGGGTGTGTACAGGTAAACCCTTGTTAACTCGAACCCTGATACCTCGAAATACTGGTTAAATATAAATTTTTTTTTCTGGCAGGATGACAGCCCATGTGCTTCTCGCCTCTCATCTTGAAATTCTTTTGCGCCAGACTCCAAATAACTTGAAACCTTCAAAAAGACCATGGAAAAGGCAACGGGGTAGCACTGGCAATGTCATTTGCACTTGCTTTTCACCTGGTAGCAGCTCATTAGCCGAGCCAGAGGCAATGCGGGAAAGCACTTCCTCGCTTGTCTTTTCTCCTGCTTTCTGTCCATCACCGCTTGTGTGCACACTTGTTCAACTGCTTGCTTCCACTTGGCTGTGGCCTCATGCAGCAACGGTGAGCTTTGCTTGTTTGTTTGTTTCCCCCCCTCTCATTTAGGATGCTCTTGAGCAGGCACCATCAGCACAAGCGCTGTGCCCAAAAAAAGTCAGCATGTGAGCATTTAAGCAAGACTGCGGCGTAATAAGGATGCTCACTTCATGCTTGTGCCAAAGTGAGGTGTAATGACACATCATTTGTGGATGTCTGCTAAAGACATGACAAATGTGCTGTTAGGAGATTCAGTTTCAGTTGTGGAAGTGAATTTGCCTGGAATTCATTGCGATGCAGAACATAACAGAATCAACTTTTTGGATGTCTGGAAGCGAATATGTTCGGATGACTAGCTTCAAATCATGAAATATTGCATTAGGACTTGCTCATTTTTGAAGTGCTATCAATTAGTCTGCCAAGGCATCTACAAGGAGCAGCCACAAAGCGAGCATTAACTGGTAAGCGTGAGTATGGTCTGACCTTTAAAACTACTAGTCGAAATTGATGAGACCCGACAGCTATGACACCAATAAGAAGGGTGGCAAAAGTTTATTTCCTGCGCGGGCTGCCACAGTCCAACGTGAGCAGACGATAGTCGACTTCTTCCAGAAAAAAAAATAAAAAATTACGGGGCTTTAGGTGCCAAAAACACAATCTGATTATGCGGCACACCGTAGCGGGGGACTCCGGAATAATTTGGACCACTTGGGTTTCTTTAACGAGCACCTAAATGTAAGCACATGGGCTTCTTTTGGAACTATGTAATTATTATCGAAATTTGAAAGCACATTTTTGCTTACATCAGCCTACTTATTGAACTTCATCAATAACAATACACAGTAACACTAGGAAGAACTGCACTGATTGATGTCAGCTATTGGCCAATAGCAGCTACATATGGGAATCTGCTATATGATGAAATGAAGCATCCAGAAGAGAGTGAGGAGCAGGCTTGTGTCATAATGAGAGCGTTTGAGAAAAAGGTAGCTTTGCACTCTGCTTGCAAGCTCCATGTGCCGCACACAACTGCAAAACTTGGCTGAGATCTTCACAGCAGCGCATGCCATCCGGGGACAAAATTTTTTTACCAAGCCCGAGGGGTGGTTTAGGGCCCCTTTGAGGCTCTTGGGATCAAGCAGAAGGTTGCTCAACTGGGAAAGGACATGATGAGCCAGAGCCCATCCCTCAATGGCATACTGAAAAAGCATGCAAATGCTTTTCAGCTTGGTCCTGGAAAGAGCCAAGGGCCACCTCTATGAGTAAAAGAGCAACCAAATGCACAACTCAGATTTTGCAAGCTCTGGCCCGTTCCTTTTGGTCTGCTTTCGTAGGTCGATGAGGCTCTGGATAAACTTATTGGGCAAGGTATTCTGGAGACTGTCTGACATTTTGAGTTTGAAAGATGAAAAAGAGCATAATGTACGTCTTGAAGCAGTGATGAAGAGCATACAAGACTATGGTGTGTGACTGAACCAAGAGACTAAATGTGTTTTTGGTACAGATATGGTTGGGTATCTTGGGTACAATGTCAGCAGGGCAGGGATCCAGCCAACAAATGACAAGGTCAAGGTTCTGCACGAAGTACCAGAGTCACAGCGCAGAAAGGAAATGTAAGGTTTCTTTGGAGCTCTGAACTTCTGCAACAGATTCTTGCATGGAGCAGCACACAGCCTGGAACCCAGGCTGCTTGACAAGAATAGCAGATGGAAGTGGACAAAGCCAGAAGCAGAGGCTTTCAGCAGGCTAAGCAGCTGCTGCAGTCATCAATAACCTCATAGGTTATTTGGGGACCAGTTTAATTGAGTGCCTCTGGTGCAGAGTAAGCCTCAGCTTAAATCAGCCTGCACAGGACCTTTACTTGAATGGTGGTGTTTTTTTTGCTTATTTCAAGTTACTTCTGCATTTTAACATGAAAGAAGCTGCGTCTTAGAAGGAGTAGAATTATCTAAAACGAAAACTTTTCTGACATGATGAAAAAATTGCCAGGGTTGCTGTTTACCCACCTCACAAGGGTAACCCACTTCGCCCCTTACGTGCCGTGCATGAGCGTTACTCTGTTACAATACTTCTTGCAGAAAGCGCCAAAGATGAGTCATGTCCCATCTACATATTTAGGCGCTCATTCTAAGTGCCAGTAACCGGTCGTGTTTGTCCAATCCATTTTTATATTCTGGCGAGTTCTCCGTTTGGCTACTAGGGGGGCCTATGGACTGTTTGTCTCATAGAGATTTAAAAAAAAAAAAATGACGGTTGCCAGTCATGTGTTGCTGTCACTTCAGGCATGCGCATTCTTCAAAAGCAGACCTTACTCATTTGAGGGCTCAGCAAATTGTGGATTTCATCCTGTATACAGGAGGCAAGTAACACGCTACAAAGCGGTGCGTTGTCTGTTTGAAAGGTTGGAGCAACACTGGCAATAAAGTCAGCAAAGAAATATGCTTTTCTGGTACAAGGAGTGTCATGTCAGACTTTGCTTCATTCTGTGTTTTGAGATCTCTCAAATGAAAGCAGCATTATAGTCCTCCAATACCAGTTTTCAAGAACTCCGACTTTTCGCATTTGTGACCCTTCATCAACAAATGTTCGCTCTAAAACGTACCTGTAGCATTGAACGGTTGCGGCAGAAATGAAATCCTATCAACTCTGAAATTTCTAGTAGACATAAATGGTTAAATGGTTCTTGTCACTTCGTATTTTCAAACATAAGTTGTGAACTCCCTGCCCCCATGGTATATATATATCGAATCTGTAAAAGTATTGCTATCCATGTGTGCAATTTAAAAAGAATTTCATTTTCTGAATGTTCTCTGGGATCTTTAGGTGGCACTTAAAGGGTTAAAGAGATGACATCTCCCATCAAAGATGCTGATTTTTGCTCTGAGCATGTATAGCACACATTAGGATCACCACAGAAACTGACACACAGGAGTTACATGACAAGCTCAATGTCTAGTAAATCCAGCTTGTGACAGCACATTGTTGCGGTGGATTAAGGTTAACCCAAGTTTGTGACAACTGCAGGCAAACAATTCACAAACCAACAAACCGAGAACTCGTACGCAACCTGTTACCCGCCTATTGCTAGTTAGTCAAAATGAGACAAGACCATGCTCTTTGAAACTTGAGTGTGCCAGGGATGTAGACCACCAAATTTGGCAAATGTGGCCCGTCTTTTGCTCATAAGAAAATTAAGGATGAGCCGCATACCTGGCTTATGTTGGGGTGGTCTAACATGTGCAAGCCGCAGCAGATCGGCGTGCGTCCATCGGTGGCGCCGCACTACACGTGTTGCCTGTGCTGCCAGCTGCCGGGCATTGCTGTACTCTCCAGCCGAGTACCAGTGGGCCACAGCTCGGCGGTGGGCACGGCCCCAGCCCGTTCCCTCGCTCACCTGCTCCAGATAGCGGGTGACCGCAAAAAGCTGCGAAGGGCACTTGCAAATCTGCAGGTGAACAACTGGCTGTCAGTGACCAGTCTGGGCCGGTTTGTGAGTACAGGGTAAGTAACAAGCTCATGACTGCAGCCTATGTGGCTCTGGCACCCCACCTGCCATTCCATTACTGTAGTAGTGGTGTTCTGTTGCTGAGCAGAAAATCACATCTTTAGTTTCTGATGCGATGGTCAGGTTTCAGCAGAGGCAGGATATAAAAAAGGCCGATGGGCTAAGATTTCACATGGCAGGTGGGCTATTCCTATTCTCATAAAGTTTCCTATAAAAATTGGAAAAGGGAACTCTGACACCGCATGGATTAGTCGAATTATCGTGCTAGTAGCTTCGGACATTCTCGTGCCATTATTTATTACGTATTAGCTTTCTAAATTATTAGGCAATTGTATTCCTCTAAAAGCATAACAGTAATAAGTGTCTGCATGTATGCATAATTGTTTGATTCAAGATTCATTGTATGTACAATGCAATGTTTTGCTGAAAATGCTGAATTTGCGAAGTCACAAAGCTGTATGAAGCAAGAAGAATAAAGTTCAGGCAAATCCATGTAACACACTACCCATTATTCTCATGCTGCCTAAAGCAACACACTTGTAGCTTCCGTAGACACTTGCATTCCCTTTAGCAATTTTTGGAAGAAATTCTATGGCTATTCTGCCATACTGTCAAATTATGCCATCCTGTCAAGTTTGTCATTTTGCACAATACAGACAAGCATTCGCTGACCAGTTTTGTACACTCGGCTCCTTTTGCTAACCATGCCAAATTTCCTATTCAGTTCTTGTTCAGGCAGTGCTGGCACTATTTCCCAGCATGAATTGATGCATCTTTAGCAAATGGGGTGGTCACAGAACATGAGATTTTGAGATTTGCATGAGTATGAAAAAAAAAGAAAAAAAAAAGCTTTTGCTGATGTATGTCACTCAACCACTCACACAATAAAGACAGAAGATGTATAAGAGAGTCCTCACACCTTCAGGTAATACTACAGGTCTGTTTTGCCAGTGCCCGAAAGCTACACAAGACTTTGCAAACCGGTTCTATATCTGCTGAAATTTATTCATTACACCCAAGATTTATGCAGCAGCAGCACTACCAATGCTGGCGTCTTGGAGTGCATTCTGAACACCTGGTACGGCTGCACTGCTGGATACATTTAGCAATGGCGCATCACCGACATCAGCATCTGACTGCACATCTTTGCTGATGCACTGGTCGTATGGCTGCCTCTGGGCTCAGGTGCAGGCTGCATCACTGGTTCTTTTTTTGACTGACATTTGATAGCGACTGCAGGCTTTCGTTGGCTTTCGCAGGTCCTTGCCACCACCACACAAGAACCATAGTGGAATTAAACAGCTTCTCTGTTAAAGCACTTGCATTTGTTGCCATTCAATGAAAGCTGCTTCTACCTGTCCCCAATTCAACCTTGCTGGTGAAAAGCCAAAGCTGCTTTTGACATTACTTTCTTTACATGTAACATGCAGTGAAAAGAGCAATAATTCTAATGTAATAGACAACAAAGTAGCTTTCCTTTTTTTAGACAAGAAGTACATTTTGTTTATTACAGCTGAATTATTTAGCTTGGTTTGTGATCATTTTGGCAAACTGCAAGGTCATACTGTGAAGGTCTAAAATTAAATTATGGGCGTTTCTGGGCCAGAACCACGGCCTGTTTATGAGGCATGCAAATGAGGCAAATCATGGCCCTGCTTCTCATTTCTCCAGTAAAACCATCATAGTACTACTACATAATTTCTTTTCTCATGTACATATGCAGTTCCTTCTCTCTCATCTAAGCTTGGAACTACTGAAGAGGCTATTGAACCTTGAATTACCATCAGGCCAGCATACTGAGTATATGAAAACATGCGTGAGTACCCCACCAGCTGCCAAATTCCGGTTGCAAAAACAATTTCTTTTTATACGGTGCTCCTTCATAGCAACAATGTAACAGAAACACACAAACTGAAGCAGTAGCCAGCTTGTTCTGACGCGGATGCCTATGAACCCATGTTTGAAAGAACAAGGACTCTGCAGAGCACACTTGCCTCCCTGAAAGCCAGGTAAGCAGCTGCCTTGGTCGGCCGGTGGTCCGAGGCTGCGCAGACTGCCAGTGAATAGGCTATGGCCTCCGGGCATGCTGCCTGCCACTGAGACTTCTGGTTAGATTTCATAACGTGGAGCAGCTCCTCCATCACCATGTAGGCGTGCGGTCCCTCAACCATCGAGTGAATTGTCGGTGCGGACTCGCTTGAAAACTTGGTGCCGGCTCCGCCCACTCCGCCAGCCTGGTAGCGGCTGCCTTCAAGGCCCGTGCGAAGGAAGCGCCGCAGCCGAATCAGGCTGTCACTGAGGCCCTTGCAGTCCATTGCAGGGAGACCTGTATGCAACAGTGAACATTTGCCACAGGCTGCTTATCTTCGATGTGAACTGTAGGACTGGACAGAGTTTAAAAAAAAAAAATTAACAGTTGAACCACATTATAACAAAGCCGAATATGACATGAAAACACATTTGTTCTATATCTGACATACACTATAAACATACATTCACTATGCAGTGATATTCATGAGAAATACTTTATACTTACTTTGTTATATCCGTGTTAATTATATCAAGGTATGACTATTTCCACACCTCCTTCAGTCACACATTCTGATGAACTGTCAACAAAGGTAGCAAAGTTACATAATTTTATTCCAAGGAACTGCCAACTCTATTGAAAGAAAGAGTGGTAGGATTATCCTTTGTGCATTTTCTAGTGAGTACTCATAATCACAGAGGAATTAAACCTCGATTTAGTGTACAGCAATTTATGCCACACTTCATCATAAAAACCAATGATGCACGAGCTCAAAGAACATGCAAAAGCTAAATATTGGCAACAAGCATTAATGATGAATAAAAAAAACTATTGCTTCACCACTGTTGTGAAAGAACATGGCATGTCGAATCTTCTGTCAAACATGGTACTGTCATCAGCGAAGTGGTCACATGTAGCAATACTCTGCACAGTGCAATGAACTGAAACCACATTATGCAACCAAAGAATTCAATTTACTGACAGTTTCTCTAGTGAGTATTCAAACATATGTCAAAAGCAGAAATGCTTTAATGAGACAACTGCTAGACTGGCTTGAATGAAGTTTGCCACATTTGAGAGGAAAAGCTAAATTATGGTGACTCTATGAAACAGAATTTTTATTTAGCGCCTGAAATTCTTGACAAAAGATTTCCAAACATTGGTAAGTTAAAAAAAAAAATGAGGACTGCACCAAGAACAGATATCGCAGCTCTGTAAACTGCGCTCGTTAGAGCAGAGGTTCCCAAACATTTTGGCCTTAGGGAAATCCACCTGCCTTCCTGGGGTTGCACGAACTGTGCAAATAATGTACAAGCAAAGCCTAGCATTGCAACAAAGCTAAAAAACCAATACATACTGCTGAGCAAATTTTAGAAGAAAAAAGAAATACTTCTAAGGTTGGTAGTGTACTCCAGGTAATGACACTTAAACAATTAAAAGACAGAAGCAAGTATTGTGCATTAGGTGGTACTTAACCCGACGAGAAAGTAAACAACAGCTAGTTGACTTATCACGATAATGTACACATACAGTCATAGCAAAGATACTCAGCTAGAAAATTTCATTGCACAACCGTTTAAAAACTTCACTATAAATTCAATTATCTCAGGCAAATCTGCAGTACCAAATTTACTAGTATAATACCATAATGATACAATACATGTGCATATCTTCAGCTCACTATAAAAGCAAAAAAAAAAGGAAGCCAAATATAAGTAATCTGTGCAGTATAGTGAAAAACAACCTACAGTGGAAATATATTGTGACATTTATGCTTATGTAGTGTTGTTAAGAGGTCATGCTGGATGTTCATGGAACAAAACTGCCACTTCAATTTATTTGAGCTTTTTATACCTGTAAGTGCCAGTAGTCATTGACCCCATATGTTATTATATAGAGTAAAGTTGCAAAAATTACTTGAACTCTATGAATGAAGGTGATTTTATTCATGTCAGTATTGAGGTAGGAATCATAAAAGATGTATACATAGAAGTCCAGTATTGAGGAACTAAATTTGGATCTCCAGTCCATGATAAGAATAAGTAATACAACAGTGCTAACACACAAAATTTTTAAATATAAAACCTTTTTAAATATTGTCGAATTAAAGGTGATGAAAACACAATATATGGCTATAGATATATCAATAAAACAGATGAAAAGATTTCAGTAACTGAAAAGGCATCAACGCAAAATACATGGAAAAAATCTGACATATTCAAGTGTATCACTCAAACAGTGGGAAGAACAATGGCATGAAAAGTTAGTTGGATTAGAAAGAAAATTATTCATTTCTGTTGGAAATATGTGAGCTCTCTAATTTAAGGTAGAATGGTAAGTTTCAGAATGCTAAGGCTGAAGAATGTACTGATCACCTGGCCTACTGGCTTGCTCCTCTTTGCTTGTAATGTGAAACAATGATTGAAAATTTGCAGAAGTGTTTGACATTACATGTGGACAATCACACATATGCCAACCATCAACAAAGCTAGTAGAACCTCTCTTGATTTTCCTTTTTGAATGGGGAACTGCCCCCCCCTCCCCCCTCCAAAGTATACCTTGTCTTTCAACAAATTTTGTGTGAGCAGGGTATGCCCCCAAACTCATTGACGGACATTATGTGAGAGGTATGGGCACCTCTTTCACTTACACTGACGAACACATCAGCATTGCTATGCACTTGATGTCCTATCCTGAAAGCTATTCAAAACATTAGAAATTCTGAATATGAAATTGAATCTTGAAACAAACTTTAACCAGTGCAAAGAAAATGAGACGGAGGATGAGGAACACAAAGAAACACACAAACTCATGAATGCTTTTGAAACACTGAATTGAATGCTTTTGTTTCAAATTTAAGTGTGATATTGAGAACTTGGTATTAACACTTTTTGAATATTTGAATAAAGCTGAATGTATGGGCTTACTGCCATTATTGCAGCCTGCTGGTAACAGAAATGGGTCTGCACATATAAATCCATCAGCCACATCAAAAGTCTGCGATAAATAAACTACAAACAGTGCTCAGCTTTTTGCTTTTTTCTCACTTGCAAGCAGCTCACAGTAATAAAATTCTATTAGGTATTAAATCAAATAGGCACTCATATTGTACTGCCTGGCCTTCCCACATTTTCCCCCTTCCCTTTTAGAAGCAGGTAAACAAACAATGTGAAATATTTGCACTCTAAGGCGAGTTTCGATATGCTGCGTTTATTGCAGCAGGGGTGAAAAACAATAGAGCAGTGGAGTTGGAGATTCTAAAAGATAAGCAATAGATTATTTGCAGCAACACTGATCACAAATTGAATTATACAAACTTCTACTGTGCACATATGCTACTATGTATAATCACATGGTAGCATGTCTTGCAGGTGCCGAATTTAAGCAGATGGGTACTGGAGCCATGCTCATTTAAGCAAGATTCTGAGACAAGCATCAGCTATGAAATGCTTACTGAAGCGTCCAGTGAAACAGATTGTTGTTACAAACATTTCCCAAGTCCTTCCTCGTACACTGGAGAACAAAATAATGAGGAACACTGATGTATTTATCATATAGCACATTTTGGAGACAAATATACTGAAACTCATCGATCCCCAGGATCCATGAGGATCCAACGCAGGATCCCCGCAACAGGGCTAAACGCACTGAGAACTGCTTGAACTTGACAGTCACAACATGTGTCCTAATGTTACCAATGGAAAAGCCTATCAGTTAAACTAGAAAAAGCTTAATGCTATATGTAACACATACTTCCTGCAATCGGCCACTGCTACTAATGTATTGCCAAGAAAAACTGCCCGTTTCCTCTACAATTTCTTCAAGCCATAAAGAAATATTTTGCATAATATCACCGAGGCAGCGATGAGTGATAGTTTAGGGGATAACAGTGTGATGTGTCCAAGCCATCGAATGCTTTATCTTTTAAGGAATTACAGTGCTTGCATCGACACTGATTGTTGTGCTGGCTGCACTTGGATGATGTATGGCCCCGACATACCTTTATATTCCGCTCTGCGGTTCTAAATAAATTGTTGCAGATGACACACCCATGTTTTTTTTTCGCGGTCACAAGCATGAGTGAAGCATGCCCGCATCACTTGTTTTTTTCTTCCTGAAATAAAAAGCTAGATCGCACCGCGAACACCGAGAATTCAAGCTTGCAACTCATTAAATGATCGCCGAAATCTATTTACAAAAAAAAAAAAAAGAAAAAAGAAGAGAGAGAGAGAGAGAGAATAACCCTGCTCGGCTCTGCGTGCGAAGCACAGCTTTCGTCGTCAGCTTCGTCCGCCAGCGATGGGAGACAACAAACATACATAAACACAGAATCGTTTATTTAGGTGTGTAAATTCACCGCGGCCTGAGAATACTCGATGACGACGTTTCCACATAACACGCAGACGAAATGGGTTAGAGCTAGCGCCGTACGGCTCCCAACTCGTCCCAAGTTTCTGCCTCTCTAAAACTCACTGCACTAAAACGTGGCGACGCTTTGTCACGCCTGACCATCGCCCTCGATATGTCTCACCTTAAGAGATGACATATCGGCGTATTTACCTTGATGTTAGGCGTCGGGACGGCGCTCAGGCAGCAACAAGTGTTAGGGGAACCAGCCAGCGTAGGTCAGCCACACAGCTGACACGAGCACATCGAAATTGGATTTCACCGCTCTTTCTGCGCACGCGCGAGGAGCAGTGGTTGCGAGAGAGAAATGTGGGGACTTTAGGTGCTCAAAATTTCTCGTCATTTAGGTACTACGGGGAAGAAAACCGTTTGCTCCGTTTGTCCCTAGCCGAGCTTGCTGAAGAGAATCGACAGGATGCGTGACCGGCAAGGCGAAAAAGCCGCGTCCGAGGTGAGTTTGTTGCTATTTTGTTGCGACGGTAGCATATTAAATTTTGTAGTCGCAAGGGGATACGTTTGGAAGTGAGGTGTCTTCTCGGATGACTTTAGTGGCAAAGCATTACGTCGTGCCGATGCATTGTTCATTAGCGTCGTTGATCAAGGTCAGCATACCACACACTTCAGGGGAATTGCGGGAACGGAAACAGTTTATGAATTAACTGCCGTGCCGATGCATTAGTTCTTAATGTAACTGAGCATACAACACACTTGGAGATTCGTGGGAATGGAAATTTTGTGCTCTGTATGTGTATGTGTGTACTTGCGTCGCCATGCAATCTGAGCCGTAGATCGTTGAATAATCCCGGCTGTTACGATGTCTAGCTCATATACGGGGCGCTCTGTGTGGACGAAACAAGGGCTCAGATCGCTACAACCGCATGCGAAATACTCTGAATGCCTGCCAGTACACTTGTTCGGCGTCTCCGTGCTTGTACTGCGGCAGGAGACGTGACGGCAAGTGGGCACGTATATCACAGTGGCCGCTTTCACTCTTGGTATACTTTGCCGCAATACAATGCGCATGCTTCATTGCTGGCTTCGAAGCTGGCTTTAGGCAAACGGTATTATGCAACGCTCGAGCCATGTTGTCCGTCACTGCGGATAGAAAACGCATACACGTTCAACCTATTTGAGCTGCATCATTTTTTCGATGTTTAACCCTCTGTACTAAATGAAGAGCATAACGTACGCCTGTGTGGGTGATTTAAAAGATTGATAAAAAGCCTGGTAACATGTGCAGTCAGTCAAAAAACACTATATATGCAGGCGTCCACGCTCCTGTAAAAAAAATGCAATTCAGTGATGACCCTCTGGAGGTGGATCCGCACCTATATAAGCACAGCCGGCTCATCAATCACAAAGTAGGAGCTGAAGAGAAATTTTTAATGCTCATTACACAGCGATTCATTTGTGGTCAGCCAGTGACAAACTCATTGCACGAAACAGCGAGACTTCGTTTAATCCGCAATGCTTATGTGGCGAACAGGAGAGCAATAACATTTCTAGCAGAAAGTGCTTGCTCCTTGGCATCCGATCTCCTTATTCATTTGCTACTTTCTTCAAATTTTTCTTTTTATGTGATGCTCTTGCCTTCACACGCTGTCAGACTTCTTCATGCATTTCCTTAATACTCCTTCTATCCGCTTCTTGCTCGACATACCGTGCATGCCTTCAGTCATGTCCAATTGATCGATGCAGTCTTGTCCTTTTGTCTCTCTCCTCCAGAACCTGCAACTTTCGACAACCACTCCCCAGCATTATTTTGCTTCTTTTTGTGATAGTGCCTGGCTATCTGTTGCTGATGCCACGCATTCATTTTGCAATGGTTTATTAGACCACATACATAAATTAGCAGCTGTATAAAACGTTGACCCTCCAGCACTTCCACAAAATTCATGCAGAAGTGGAAACACAGATTACACTTCATTCTTCACCACAGCTTACTATGTCTGCATCAAAACTTGATATTACCTACACGTCTGCACTGTCTTTGTGTCTTCCTTTGTAGCTGTAGGTCACTGCATGAGCAGAAAAAGATTTTGTTGCTTAATGTTCATGTGCTTAAGCAGGCAATGTGGTGTACTTGATTTTCACAATGCTTAACTCAATTGGTGGTATGCCTGCACTATAACATGCACAAACTGAACAGCATATCCAAACAAGAAAATTGCTAGCCTATCGCAGTTAGGTTGAGTCATTTGAATGAAAGTTGGGACAGTTTTTGTATGGGATGGCTGATGGCATTCAGGCTCATCATGTCATCCTCAAAGTGGGAGCAAAAACGCAGTACGTACATGTATAAAAGATGAGCAGTTTTATTGGATTGTGGTGCTTTACATGCACCTCACTTCAAGCACAATGATGTCTTTGCGTGTCACCTGTGTCGATATGAAGCCACTGCAGCTGGTGAGCAATGTGCTTGCAGATGGCACTGGCTACATTCCTTTGGAAAGGCATCATGTTGCACAATGTAGTGAAGATGAAGGCTTTTAAATTAATGTGTACTTTACTTTTTATTTACCTCTCACCTACTGTTGCCAACACAAATGATGCCTCCTGGTAAGCCGAATGCCTGTGAACATTGCAAGGCAAAGTGTCAGGCAGCCGTTTATAATCTTCAGCATAATACTGTAGAAGGCGGCCTTCTGGTTTGTATACATGAAAGCACCAGGAAAGCAAGCTAGATAGACTAAAGACTAGCTGACTTGACAGCTCTGTACAGCCTGTACTGCTTACAGAAAGCAAGTCACACTGGTCATGGGAGCTATAGCAGCGGCATGCAAATAGAGGTTTGTATTAGCTGTAGTACATATACATAGCCTTTCTTTGAGGAAAAATATGTTTGGTCACTTTTCATTAACTTTAGCTAGTCAGGACATGCATTATCACTTAAACTGCTTAGTTTTCAAATAAAACGAGCATTTTCTACATAGTAACTTTTACTTACATGAAATATGTGGTCGTGTTGACCTGCAGAAGTGTACAGAATACATAAAATCTTGAAGCACTTAAGCAGAATTTATAAACAATGCTAAATTTAGGTGGACTGACAAACTGGACTCTACAACACAGATAATATAGGGCACTTTCAAGACAGTTTCTTGATGGCCTACTACCTAGAAGGTATTTAGAACAAAAACAGTGTCAACTGATTGGAAAAGGAAAGGGGACAGACACAGTGCTCACTTACGACTCAAGGTTTTTGTGTGTGTGTGTGTGTGTGTGTGCAGTAATATATACAAGGTGGGTTCAAAAAGAAACCGAACTTTTGAAATAGCGTGCCAATCAGCAGAGGGAGCGCGCTGCGGCTACTGAGCGCATGTAGCGGCAGGTTTAGACAACAAACTGCCATTCGCCGCGTTTCGCTCTGACTGTTATTTGGCGAGCTACAGCCGCTGAAGTGAGCACATGAACAAGCTGCTCTTCGGATTGGTGCCAAAGTGACAATGAAGGAATTGGAAGAACAGTGTGTGTGTGTGAAGTTCTGCTATAAACTTGGGAAAACTTTCACAGAGACATTTCAGTTGCTTAGCCAAGCATACGGGGAGGACTATATGAGTCGCACGCAGTGCTATGATTGGTTCAAGCGTTTTGAAGAGGGAAGAATGTTGGTCGGTAACGATCCCAAGCCTGGACAACCTTCCACACCCACAGATGATGACAACATCGAGAGAGTTCGAATTATGATTCGTGGAAATCATTGTTTGACTGTTTGAAAAGTCGCTGATGACGTGGGTATCAGCGTAGGATCATGTCATGAAATTTTGTGTGACAAACTTGGGATGCATCGTGTCAGTGCAAAATTTGTGCCACGTTTGTTGTCTGGTGCACAGAAGCAGACCCGTGTTGAAATAAGCCAGGAAATGCTTGCCGCTGCCAATGACGATGAAAACTTTCTTAAGAACATCATAACAGGCGATGAGACATGGGTTTATGCCTACAATGTTGAAACGAAAGTGCAGTCGTCGCAGTGGGTGGCCAAAGGTTCTGTTCGTCCAAAAAAAGCACGCATGAGTCGGTCAAAAATGAAAGTGATGTTGGTTGTGTTTTTTGACTGCAAAGGCATTGCCCATCAGGAATTTGTGCCACATGGTTAGATGATAAACAAAGAAGTTTGCCAGGGAACCCTAACATGTTTGAGAGATTGTGTGTGCAGTAGGAGGCCTGAATTGTGGGAAAATCAGGCTTGAATGTTGCATCATGACAATGCCCTGGCTCACATGTGGCTCCTTGTCTGCAGCTACTTAGCGAAACACCACACTCCTTTTGTGCCCCACCCACCATATTCTCCGGACCTAGACCCTTTCCAAATCCTAGAGGAGATCCAGGACAATGCGAGAAGAGACCTGCATGCCATTCGAGAAATTGCATTCCAGGAGGCTTTCCAAAAAATGGAAGATGGGAAGAGTGCATTGCCAGTAGGGGGGACTACTTTGAAGGGGACAGCACTGAAGATGTACCATAAGCAGCAAAGCTGTTTTAGCAAAAGTTCGGTTTCTTTTTCAACACACCTCATATGCATGGAAAGGGTGGGGTTCAAGGCAGGTGCAACAACAACACCCAATGTGAGGTCGAATGTAGAGTTTAATGTCCAAACCACAGCAGTAAGCTGGTAACTTTTAAATGGTAAGCAGAACAGTAATGCTACGGGAACTGTCATCCCCTTCATAATTGTAACAACCGTCGGAATATTGAAGTGTCTTTTCAATGTCCCATTAATTTCCACTATTCTCATTCTAAATGGGCAAATGCACCTCCATTCATTTACCATAAGACATATCAAGAGATCAACCCCAATAATGCTAGTTCTTTCTAGGTAGCTGAAGCAAAATAGCATTTCGTTCAGTCAGTATTGATGCAAGTTTTCAAACACTCCTATCATGAAATAGCTCAGTTGTCCATCTTGAGCAAGGCAGTTATTAGCTGGTATAATGTCAGAATTTGTTTATCATTTACTGGTAGACCTGCTGATGATAATGTAAGCAGAATGCTGCTGAGACCAATGAGAAAGTGTGAAAAAGAAAATAATTATAACATTGTTCCAGCCATCATTCCCTAAGGTGTCCACCCTGCCTCATCGTAAGCAATCACTTCACATCCCAGCATGCATATCTTGCGCATTTCTTTATTTTACTTTTTCTCTATTGTGTAGGACTGGCCATATTAGCTTAAAGCACTAGAAATCAATAACAATGACATCAGCATTGCCGCTGAGAAAAGACTGAAGTTAAAGAAAACAGAACAAAATCGTACAAGGAAAGTAACGAACACACACGAGCACCTATTCACAACTGGAAGTTTATTGGTGAAGAAACAGGTACAACACAAATTGATAAGGAAATAAAATGTTCACGGAAAAACTGTACATGTGTAACAGAACCTTGTGGGTGCATAAAGAAGAAAAGACTAAATGTTAACCTCATCACCCAAAGGGTCCCTGAAACTATTTTAGTTGTGTGTTACCTACACGTACACAGTATCTCTCCTCGAATGGTTACTCAAAAAAGCTTCATGTCACCATGCTATATAAAGAGCTGCAAGTGGTTAAAAATTACCCTCCTCTAAAGCCTTTCCTCTCCAATGTCACTTTTATTCTATGTGGCCTTGGCTATGTCCTGCCTCATTGGACACGACATCGTACAATGACAGTAGTGTTGGCTACTTGCAGTTTACTTGAACCTAGTGTGTTCCTGTGTCACTTAGAGATGCAGCTTTTTTTTGTTATTGTGGTGATGAAGGCCTCAAAACGAAGTTTACATAGAGTGCTTATGTTTTGTACAGTGTGCAGTCGCGGTAACTTACTCTCTGCACTCACCTGCAGTACAAGAATATAAGTGCAATAGATACAGTGCAAGTTTTTGCCACCACATGTACCCCTCTGCTGCTTTGCTTTGGTTGCTGTCGTCACTGTGCTATTGTTAAACATTATTGCATTCTTTTTCACTTTTTGCCTGCACATCTACAGCCTGGCACATCTATAGCAAAGCCCTGATTTTTTGGGGAAACTCTAATTCATACCTTCCCTACCACACACATACAAATGTACTATCGACCCAAAAAGTTAACGAATGGAGGGATCTCACAAAAAGCTGAATATCTCCGCAGCCTCAAAACGAAGCCTGGTATTCCCATTTCCAGCCTCTACTAGTATATGCGAACATTGTGATGTACGGTTTTACTGGCTACTTTTAAAGGCTGCTCGGATATTTAGCGTTTTCTGAGATCCCGTGGTCCGTAAACTTTCTTAGTCAATAGTATGTGTGTAGACAACAGTGGCAGACAATCTGCTATCTCAGGCAAGTCTACCATTGGACTCAAGAAACATCTACATGTCTTACATTAGTGTGTTTACTTTTACAGGTACATCAATTACTGTGCCTTCATATCCTACTAAAAATAAGCTTAATGAGGAGGCTTGCTTTGCGTATTCTTAATGATGTCATGTGGGAAGCCAATACACTTCATGAAAAAAGATCACTTGTTCGTTCTACTAGAGGTGGCTCAAAACCTGGGAAGTGGTGCCGCTGTGACACCTAGCAATGGTGATGTTTAATACCTAATAATTACACAATTTATGCAGAATACCTAAATTTTATTTCATCATTCATCATTAGTACAGATGGAGGTCCCAGAGTTACAAAAACTGTCAGTGGGACCTATTAGTAGTTAATATAGTAATGAATACATTATGGCAACATAGCAGTGATACACATCAGAATACACGAAGTTAATGAAGCAAGTAATCAAATACAAGGAAGGTGCTTACAAATGCAAGCAAATGAAATAGATGCTGTGTATGAATAAATAAAAATGTAGTAATTGGCACGTTATGGAAACATAGGGATGACACATATCAAAGAACACAGGGTTAATGTACGAGATAATTAGAAACAAAAATATGCTTACAATATGCAAAGTACAAGTGAAATATATATTGTGCGACAAAAAACTTAAAATTTCTAAAAATAAGGAAGGAAAAAATAAAGACAATGGGATATAGAGAATAAAAGCGATACATTAGGCAAATACAGAAGCACTGAAAGTGTTAAAATAAATTTGTATATAATATATGTTCGTAGTAATGAGTCTGTAGCCAGTAGTGTCGATAGTAAATATTTCTTCATATCTCTCTTGAATGTTAATGTTGTGCGGCAGGCTTTAATAGGGGGTGGTTTAATTTAGTGTTTAATCACCATAAAAGAGCAGTAAACATTGACAATTAGTGTTTATTTGAGGAAGGAAAGAATTGTTAAGAGGAATGTCTCGTATTGTTAGTGTTGGTAAGAGCAGATATATTAAATGCTGAACCCTTGATGATCACCAGAAGGTACGCTACTGACTGTGCACTTGCACAAAACTCAAAATAATTTCAGAGCCCTGAAAACGAAGCTTTCTTTTCCCTACTCGTCAGGTGTTTCACAATCTGCACTGATGGTGTTCTTCTCGAGTATGGCTTGTGCTGTGCGAATGTTCAAAATGTCAAATGTAAATCAAATAGTTGTTGACCATTTGACTTGTATTCAATTGGAGAACACGCAATTAGAAGTTATCAAATCTTCCTTTCTGTCAATAATTACACACACTAGAATCTTTAGGGAGAAGGTCAGGTGCATGTGGTGACCATTCTCAAAGGGAACTGCAGTTCCTGAGTGGACATATAGAGCAGGTACTTTTTTGCTTTGCTTAGTAATTTCTAGTCACGCAGTAGGGATGCCTTGCCTTTAGGCAGCCAACAGATTTGTTTTCTCAATTGAGGCTGTAAAAATTATCATTTGGACAATGTGAACATGTTCCTGATGTCATCTTGGTGCGGCAGATACTATTACCTTTCAGTCACTCTCATTTACAAACTTATCAGTTGACCAGAAGCCTGGTTGTGACTGGCATTACGTGTGTCGAACAATCTAAAAAACATCTCTTCTAAAGCTTTCCGCGGTTTCTTTTCCACCTCTCGAGTTTCAAAACCCGCCATAATGCCTTTGGCATTGTGTGCTGCTAAACCCAAGGGCGCGGAATCAAATTCCGACTGCAGCAGCTGCATTTCCACGGGGAAGAAATGCAAGAACACCTGTTTACCATGCATTGAGTGCACATTGAAGAATTCCAGGTGGTCAAAATTAATCCAAAGTCCCCCACTATTGTGTGTCTCATAATCATGTCGTGGTTTTTGCACATAAAACCCCAGACTCACCTCTTGTGTCCCCTGTAAGTAGCATTGGTTACACGCATTTAAGGCCATACTGCTCCACTCAAGGCCCATGTGTAGTAGGGGTTTTCATATTCTGATATTTCTGGATAGAATTAAATATGGATATTTGACGAAACTGACCTATTGAATATTGAATAACAAATATGTTCACATTTCAGAGAAGTGTGGAATATTTCTGAAAAAAAAAAAGAAACTTTACATTGCAAGGGTGGACTTTTAACATTGTTGGTACAACATTTTTTTAGTGCTTCGCGCAGAAACCATACACAAGACAGACGAGAGAAGAGACCACACACAAGTGGTACTTTCAACGATTTATTGGAAGTTGGATCACGGGTTTATACATGCAAGCATTTGCTAGCATTCTTGATAAACCTGGCCAGATTGATGCTATATTCCTGTATTGCAGACAGAAAAGCATTTGAGCTTGTTTGACACTCAAAACTAATTGAGAAGCTCGAAATCACAAATCTTCTGCCATACTTAATTGGCTGAATCTCTGCATACTTAACTAAGCACAAACAATTTGTCAGCATAAGCGATTGCCCTTCCCATGAAGTGCCAGTTACTTCCAGTGTTCCTCAAAGCAGCATGCTTGGCCTCTTGTCATTTTTAATATATATTAATGATATAGAAGTAGTCAGTCACCCCTTTTAAGTAAAGTTTTGTTGATGATTGTTTTTTATTTAATGAAATATGTTTCTGTTAGCCCAAACTTCTGTTATTTCAATCTCAAAATTGGCCTTCGTCAGATAATTCAAACCTCACTGGTCAGATTCGCCCAAATACAGCTGTGTTAAGCGCTGAAGCATATGCAACTTGCTGTGGTGAAGCATACCAAGAATGGAAAAGGGCCACTGTCACAGGACATAGCACGTGTTCCTTGATTATACAGGCATGCAGTCTCCTGTCACAGTAGGAGCACCTAGCCACCTAATAAGCATACTGGCAGCCATTCAGAGCTGTTTCTTACGTTTCAGTGGTGATTTGAGTCCTTTTTTCACCTTCCATGCATGTCTCGTATATGAGACCATTAATGAGGCCTAGTATGTGTTCTTTAAGTAAATGTGCCGTGCACAGAGAAGTGGAAAACAATCATGTGTTTTGGGAAAGCTAGCAAAAAGGAAGGCAGTAAGTTGAAAAAACTGCGATAAGCCGAGGAGATGTTAAAAGCCAACAAAAGAGTGTGAATATATCAAACTCTGAAGGCCTGCCCATACACCTATTAGGCGTCTTGGTGCTCATACTGTGACTGGAGACTGCACATGTGCATGTACGTAAATTAGGGAACACGTGCTGTCTTGCAACAATGGCACCTTTCCCTGCTTGGTATGGTTCTATGCATAACATGGCTGTATTGCAGTCAAGCTAAAATTAAGAAAAATAGTAAACTGGGCGAGTTGGTAGCTGTTGATGGTTGCAGGTGTAGCGCTAAACTGAAACGCGGCCAAAGTTAATTTTAAAGGCAAATACTGTAAAGTGAAGCAATGGCATGTTTCAATGTTCTTTTATGCCTTTTGTTCAATTCAACCAGTCTCAATGGTCCCGTCAGGATCAATTAACGGGCATGCCTCATAATCAGAACTGGTTTTGGCAAGTAAAACCCCAGAGAGGTGATCAAATTAATGGAAGTCGACTGTATATATGGCTCATGAGTAGAGCCACCACTGTCTAAAACCGGTACAACAAGAAAACACCAAGAAACCTAAATGATCCATTGCAAATGCAGTCAACTTTCATGGCATGCGCAAATAATCTAACTTTCTCACGGACAATGATAGTGATAGTTCGCTGATACATTGGTCAGCGGCCGAGAGGATTTGCCCAGTTTCTACTATTAATTTTACACACTTGTGCTTATCCCTGTATATAACAGCGGTGTCATTTAGAAGAGGGCGACATGGACATGTATTGCAATGCAAAGCAAGAAAATCATCACCTGATACACTATTTCTCTCTTAAGTGCTCATTAATGCATCTTCCGGTTTGGCCTATGTAGCATTTACCGCATGACAGTGGAATATGATAGACCACTCCTACAGCGCATCCGACGAACTCATCTTTGCGATTCTACCGCAAACCGGCTTTTTTGTCCTTATTGGGTTAGTGGTTTTACACAAGGTGCTTGGCTTATTTGGAGCTGAAAAAACACCCGCACGTTACCTTGGCTTCCTATCTTTTTCAGGCTATGTGATATCTGGTGTATATACGGAATCACAGCGGTTTTCACCTGGTCACGGCTGCTAGCTCTTGCATTTGCACGGAGGCATCGTCTCGAACGTTCCTGTTTGAGCAGCCTTTCTGCCATTGACACCAACACATGGTTAGGGTAACCAGCCTCCTTAAGACTTGCAGCCTGTTGCTGGAAACTGGTTTTCATCAGGATGTTTTTGAAACACATGTTAGTTACAAAGGGTTTAAGATTGGGCTTGTTGATAAATTATGCTTCAAACTCAGGTTAACAGCGCAAAGCCACCAGAAGGGATAGAAGAGAGAACGGAGTGCTGAACTTCCAACTGTTTATTTTCTTTTCAGAAAGCATCGCTATTTATAGTCACACAATAGCCCACCAACCATGCTTAGAACGCCACGACAAAGCCACACAAAATTCAACGTGGTGATAGCCCGAGGTGTCTGATCTCCTCGTCAGTGAGAGCAATAGAGGGGTGCTGACTCAACCATTCTTTAAACGTAGAATTTCTCCCGCTTTGATTATCTCACGTGTAACACGGTCTCCGTGTTTTGCAACGATAAAACATGTTTTGAATTTCGGCCTACATCCACATGCGCAGCAGTGGGCAGAATGCCATCCCTATTAGTTAGTTATGCCCCTATTCACCAAATTCAAATGGGCTGAACGAAATTGGAGAAGGGGTTTCTTAGCTCATGGACTGTAAGCCCAGCAAGTCCTACTATCAGTAGAGATGAACTGAAAGTCAAGAAACTGAAACGTATTGCACTTCAAGAGGTCTCAAACACTCGCAAAAAATCTTAGACATCAGGACATTTTTCTAGAAAACTATTACTAGGGAAATCCAGATACACTAAAAAATTGTTGACAAATCTAAAAGCTCGCTGAAAAACTGTTAGTCCTGTGAGGTGGTCATATATGTGCCTATCTAATTGTGCTAAATATAGGTTGCTAAAGACGGGAGCCAGACGCAACCCTATGCAAATGCCTTTCTTCTGCAGATGCAGCCTATTGTTCCACTGTGCAAAGGTTGACGACATGTAAAAACACCATAATTCTAAATACCCTTCTACTGAAACAACCTGCTTCCTGTGAAAGCCTTACGGCACCATATTTGTCAATACAATCCTCGACACATTGAATAATGTCATTGAGCAGGGTAGAATAATATAATTCTCTGACCTTAGCTGAGAAGGCCTTGAAGCCCTTTTTGCCGTGAAACCTAACAAAATCAAGGATTTGTCAGAACCTTTTACAAGAAACTGGTCATCAATCTAACGTTCAGCTTTGAAACCAGGTACAGGGCAGCTTGCTTCTGCCAGGTACTCCTTTCGAAAATTATGACCTGAAAAGGAACATCCTCCTTGTGCACTTACTAAAAATTACATCTCTGAACTTTTCCTTAGTTTATCGAGATTAAACTTTCTGTAAATTTCACTTGGTTTCGCTGCTGCTTTCATAAGTGATACATGCTTGCGCTCATTCAACACTGCAGAAATTGCTTGACTGGCTTTTTCCAAGAAACATTTAAAGGAAAAAACTGCAAAACCACCCTCTTTGTCAGCTGGTATGACACACAATGAATTATTCTTCAGGTAAGACTACACATTTTACAGGTAACTTAGAAGGTTGGGGCTTACATCGTAACAGGGCATCTAAACTTCTGAGTTCATCCTCACACCATCTTCTTGCGGGGCTCTTCTGGGCACTTTACTTATGATGGACAGGGAAGTTCCGGTTTAGTCCAGCTGGTAGCTTGGGCACATTTTGGACCGAGGCCAAGAACTTTGCACACACTGTTGGGAAGGATGAAACCTTCAGAAACGTAGACATCACTTGTTGCTTTCTGTCAATTCTTGTCCACGTGAGCCCGTAGTAGTCTTATTTGAGGTTGCCAAAGGAACTTGGTGGCCTGATCAGCTAAGTGCAGGTGCCTCCACAGAAGATTCCTTGCGACGCACGGCTCATACTGATCAAACATCTGCACGCTGAGGTAATCTCTGTGGAGACATGCCTGCTGAAGTCGTTTAGCACATACAATCTTCAAAATTCTTTTTCCGTGACCGACATTCGAATGGTGCGAAACCAGTAAACAACGATTTTATATCCTGTGGAAGCTGCTTGTTATGAATACAGAACCTTAGGACACACGTGCTGCTAGCAGCTGTGGCAATGAGGGCAACAGTATGCCCAAAATCCCGAGGAACATATTGAAAAAAGCCTGTTGTACTAGAAATGAAATTGACAAGGGTGTCAATATGGGCTTGTTGGTCGGTCATCATGGAATGGTATCTGGGTAGTGCAGCAAAACACGTACACAATAAAAGAAAGCTAGAACTACCTGTGAGCACATATATATGCACAAGTGTATGGTTGAATAAACTCTCTTTCGCGTATGCGAATGATTATGAGGTCAATTCATTCTGAATGAATTGACCTCATATTCATTCGCATACGCAGTGAATAAACAGTTGGAAGTTGCGCCTGTCCCGTCTCGCTTGCTGTGTGTTGTGTTTTTTCGGCGCTATAACCCTCTTCTGGAAACATGCACCAACTAGCCCCTCAACAAGTATTACTTGAATAAACTCACAGGTGTTTAATTTGTTTTCTTCTGTTGCTACTTTTTCTTGCATTTTGATTGCTACATATATTGGTAATTCCCGCAAAAAGCATCAGCTGGTAGTCACCACTGTATTTTGCTATGCAATTTGTATTTTGTTATGCAATTTTAGCATCTCAGCGCGCGCCTGAAGGCGAAATTGTTGCCTAGGCAAACTATCGCCGAAGTGGAACGTTTCAGAATACGTCCCCAAGTATGTGCACGAATACTTCACTGAAAAACATTTCAGGCGTATCTTTGCTTTATTACTAAAATTTCGCAGCAACACAGCATTTCTTTACTCTAAGTTATTTAGGAATCACTAGGTGTCATTATCTACGTCGTTCATACGTACTTTAGGCAGTAAAAACGGCACACCTACCTGCGAGCTTCTCTGATACCGACGTGTCTGTTATAAGGCGATGATATATATATTATTCTGGACAAATCGGGCGAAGCCAACATGCTAAGCATATAATAATGGGATTTTGTTTTGAAATCGAACTAGAACTGAAGCAAACGCAAACGCAGGTTAAGATTACGGTAGAGATTACGGTTACGGTAGTACCCATGTAGTGGTTTCAATACCACTTTTCATCAGGCCTATAAGAAAGTGGCGGTCAGATGCAGCCGTATACCGATAAAGCATGTAGTTAAATTACAAATATTGCCCTTGCAACGAAGGTCGGCGCAAGCTGGCTGAGAGGGTTTGCTTACCTCCAGAGATGGCGCGTATACAAAGACACACACGTATCGATGCAGGACTTTCTAGAGGCTTCACAAATACTCACAGCATCTATTCAATGAGATTGCGTTATGCATAACGGCACACGAAAGCTTCGAGACTCAGCCATACTCAGCTGCGTTAGTTACACCAACTTCGAAAAGTAAACAGGAAGCTGCCATGGCACTTTTTTCAGGAAGCAGGTGGCGCTTCATGCATCAGAAACCGAAACAGAAACTAGCAAAGCCAATCTTTTTTTCTTTTTTTTTTTGTAAGCGTTAATCTTGTTTTCAGTGCTCGGAAGTTATAAGTTATTCTATTGGTTTGTTGCAGGGCGTCCGTGTCATTGAAGGATTCAGTCCCAGTTTAAATGGTTTAAATTCTTCAAACAGCTCGTATTTTTTGCACCGCCAGTACACAGAATCGTTTTATAACGATCTTTATTGATGAATCGATATGTGGCCATTGTTTATAGAGTTTTGAAGAGCACTCGCTTCGTCTTTCCAACAGGACGCATAGGTTCGGCGCTCCGATTTGCATTTAAGGGGAGCTTTTGATAGCCTTACTTTATCCATTTAAGCGCTGTAGATGCGTTGTGACGCCTTTCGGTAGTTTGCGACGACGCAGAGTATAACAGCGGAGTCCCGCTGTTTACCTTTAACGTGTTAAACGAAGCAAAACCTCGGTAGTGCATCGTAATTTTTTTCTAAACATAATGCAGGCACCACTCGCACCGTTAAAGCATGACTGTTAAGAAGCATTTGCAGCAGCTCATTTGTCACTACGTTGGTGCGAGAATATTGCTCATCTGCCGCTTTACCTTTACTGCTCCGTATTTTTGTGTATCCGGATATTTTAATTTTATGCAAACCACCCCTTCCGTGTGAAAAAGAAAAGAATTTAAGGAAAGGAAGATGCAACAGTTGCAAGGAAGGTGCAACAGTTGTGTGAAATAAATAGTGCTTTACCAACATCTGTAGTGACCTGGTGATCGTGCGCCTTGGGCGAATTCATTTTGTGTAAAAATGTGTTCCGGCTACTTAAAAAGTAAGCGTGACGTTATGGCATCAACTGCTATCTCTCATGTTGAATGAATTTTTGACAATACGTCATTGTCATGGTGCCGAGGCAAAACACAACTGAAAGTCACCTTGCAACCAAAACGCTGCCTTTCAACATACGACAGGAACACATAAACAAAACATTACGCTTCAGTATACCTTATTTTTACAGCTATTCTGAGCTATAAAGCTTAGGTAGTTGTGAAAATGAGAGGCAGCTGCGATGGATATAGAAGAGCATAGTATGCTTGCAATACCTAGAAATATTTTAAGGATGAAATTTCAGTACTTGAAAACAGTGCATAAAAGTAGAGCACTGCATGGACACTTTTCCCTGGCCTGACCCGAGCCAGTGCCATGCACTGGTCCACCCTTGTCTAGCTCAGCTAGGTTTGTCCTGTTAGCCCTTCAGCCTCAGTGTAGCATGATCCACCTCTCTGTTGTTATGAAGATGCCAACTGCATACGTATTTGCTAGATACAAATCTTGCTAAGCAGTTTTCCACTTGCATTGCTGCCGACAAGTGGCAAAAAAAAATAATTTTTTTTTTAATTTTTGGCAGCAGCGAATAATTTGCCACCTTACATTACTTTAGCTGTGGTCATAGTAATGCAAGCAAAAAAAAAATAATTAGAAAATTTATCAGAGCAATGAAATTAATTGACATGGAAGGAAATAAATTATGGATATGCATTCACCAATTATGTTGCACGTTAAGGTGTAGTCCAACCGACTAATGATTTCCATTTAATTTCTTTATTCATTGTTCAAGCAAGTTGAATGAAGTTGTGTAATTCATTGCATAATTACATCAGCATGAATGAATTCTTGATTGAAAGTTTTCTTCAATAAATACTTGAAGGGGGGATGCTGCGAAATTTCTCGTTGGTGAAGGGGATTTGAAAAACAGAAAAGAATGTAATGTCTCACCACAATGTCGATGGGATTGGTGGATGAACAGGCGACCAGAGTGTGGTGGCTCCGGTTTGAAGAGGGAAGGCAGGCGGCGGCAGATGGTGATGGCGTTCTGACCAGGCAGCTGGGCGTAGAACTCGGGCCCATAGCCCGACTGCTCTCGTTCTGCTCATGGGCGCAGAAACTCGCCGGTTTCGAGCAGCCGTTCACGATCGGGTAGAGTGGTGAAGCCCAGGAACGGGTTGGCAGGAGGTCCCAGTTGGGTGAAGTCCTGGTGGCTCGGGTCCGCAACCTGCCGGTCAGTCTTGAACTCCCAGTCCGGTGGCCGACCTTCTCTTGGCGTCGCTTCCTAGAACTCTCCCTTCTGCCAGCGCACCTCGCTTTTCTGCTGCTCTCGTCGATTTTTCGTTTCCTGATTGGCCCCTGGAAGCTCCGTGTTTTCTTCTGATTGGATGCATTTTCATTTTATTATTTTTTTTTCTTGTGCTGCGTGCTCACGTGCCAGACGCTCTTCAACGTTGTCTTCCATCCAGTACGGAATTCGCCTCTGCGCGCACATTCTTTCTCGTCTGCTTATTGTCTCTCTCCATCTGCTGCACCGTGTCACACACTACACACCACACTATGTAGTACAGACATTCATATTATTACGATCTCATCGAGAGATGCTCAAGAGATGAGCCGCCGCGAGGAAGAGATGAAGTGTGTCTGGGCTCATGGCGTGAGCGAGTGTCGGCCTGGCTGTCTGGCTCCAGTGTAAATAGCATGTAAATAGCCTCTTTCATCTGTGTATTTCGTCTGTGTCTGTGCAACATTCTGGTGGAGGTTAGCGATCCCCGTCCTCGTCACGGCACTCCAAAGTGGTCGGTACATCGAGCTTGTCACCGTACCTCCCAGTGACGAGACCGCATCTGCAATGGCTTCAGCTTGTCCGACTGCTCTTATCGTCATGGTTGCCCAACATCGTGACCCTGGTCTCTTCTGTGGCCTGGAGGGACAGGACGTTGATGATTGGCTCAAGCTCTATGAATGCGCCAGTGCTAATAACAGGTGAAATCCAACAATTATGCTTGCTAATGTAATCTTTTATCTCGGTGGCACCCCACGCATGCGACTCTGAACGCATGACGAGATAACGAGCTGGGACAGTTTCAAAGTAAAGCTACGAGAACTGTTTAGCGACCCCTTTGGGCGCAAGGTTGCCGCGAGAAAGGCTCTTGCGCCTTGTGACCAGACATCTACAGAGCCATACGTTTGATACATCCTAGACGTCTTGGCTCTTTGCCACAAAGCCCACCATACTATGTCTGAAGCAGATAAGGTGGCTAAAAGGCATCGCCTACGACGCTTTCAATTTTCTTGTTTTCGGCAACGTCTTTCCTATCGGCGCCATGACAAATTAATACCGTCGCCTTGAACAAGCTAAGAGCCGCCGTATCACACACCACATCACGCAGCTACCCAACAGTGCTGCTACGTCGACATGTGAGGGTCGACCACATCAGGCGACCACCTGTGATGACCGAACCCGTATTGTTCGCCGCCAGCTCGAGGCCACCTGTTGGCCAGCCTTCTCTGCAACACCTCCCGACCCGCTAGCAACCACAATTGCCAGGATTCAGGCCGTCGTCAGACAGGAATTTGAGAACATGGGTCTGAACTCCGTGTGTTGCACGTCTCAACCCAGCGTTCCCCCGTTCTCTAGCGGCCCTCCTCGTCCCCGGCACTCCTTTTCTGCCACATATCGCAACCCGTCCAAATGGCGTACCCTTATGACAAGCCGATCTGCTTCCACTGCTGTCGCATCGACCACGTTGCTTGTCACTGCCGCAACCAATGGCCACCACCTCCTCGGACATACGCCTGCGCTTATTCCTGCACCTTTGGACCTACTGTTCCCTATGCCACCCGCCTAGAACCCACTGCCGCTGATGCCCCACCTCCGAACCTTCGCTACAGCCACTCGCCCTCATCTCAATGCCATTAGTCTCGTACGCCCAAGGCCCGTCGCTTCTCCTCGCCGCCTATTGCCTCCTGGATGCAGCCAAAAAACTAGGCACCACAGCTTCTGGAGGTGAAGCTGTGTTGTCGACCCTGCCCTCAAATTCTCTGCTCATGTTACCTACGAACCAAAACTTTCTTGACGTTGACGGGTATCCTGTGTTACGTTCGACCAGCAGGTGCTGGCGATCTTCGAGGAAGGGACCGACGGAAAGGCACCACCAGGTCTGCTCTGACGACTCGCTTTGAAAGGACGACCAGACATCAGTCCCCAGCCCATCGGCGCTACCATGGCTGTGGCGGCGACTGGTTTTGTAAGGAGGACAATGCGCCTCGTTTCCAACGGAAGGGTGCCGAGATGGCTAGACACAGTGGACGGAGCAAGTATTATTAGTGTGTACACCGTCAAGGTCTGCTTGGAGCAGGGGAGCTCCTGGAAGATATTTTGCGGTGCCGTCTCAGGCAGCTTAGAACCCGTCTCGCGCATCAGTCAATGGACAGATGCGGCGGCCACTGACTGCAGGGTCAACTCTGGAATAAAGAGGCGCCTGCTCGGGTCAAGCACAGTGTCTGCGAAAACCCTCTCACCTTGGTGTGGTCAGTGCAACCTGTGCAGAAGTGAGTGCATAAACCCTCCCCCTCAAAGGCGGGTTGGTTACGATGACTTTGGACGCTCCGAATTAGTCGGCGGTGAACTGCCGTTTTCCCTCACCTAGGGATTTCGGGAGGACAGTGTATTTAAGGAGCCGTTGGCGGCTCCTCAGGGTGCATTCCTTTTTCAGTCATGTTAGACTGATGAACTGTCACATTCTCATGCAGATACTGTAAATAAATCCCAGATTCCTCATTCTTGATGAGAACAAGTCTCTCCCTTCAACAACGTCCTCAGCGTGGATAAGTTCGATGACCGCGTGGGCCAGCTACCATCTATTTCATGCCCGACTCCAACCATTACACCTGTCACTGCACTCATCGATGCAGGAGCACATCTTTCTATTATGAGTGCTGCCTTCCGACGACGACTGAAAAAGCACTTCACCCCAGTGTCTGCACGCGTCGGTTGCGTTGCGGATGGCGGTACTGTGCCTATCATCAGCATATGTACGGCATGTGTGAGCATCGCCGGCCGCCACACTCCTGTCCTCTTCACCGTGATTGCTCATTGCCCCATGACCTAATTCTCGGACTCGATTTTCTCTCTGCGCATTCTGCTCTTATTGACTGCTCTGCCAGTACCCTTTGCCTTGAGTTGCCGATTCTCGTAGAACCTTCTAACGCACCCCAGTGTCGCTTACGCCTCACCTGCTTTATTCGCCTGCCACCGAAGTCAATAGCCTATATTAAACTGTTGTGTTGCCCACCTGTTCCTGATGGCGAGTACCTCGGCACTCCTCTGCCCAACATTCCACCACAGTATGACATCACCGTGCCTCACAGCATTCTGACTGTTACTGCTAACCATACTCGCATGCCTATCTTTAACTTTGGATTGGGAAAGCAAATCCTACTGCAAGGTATTTGACTTGTCAACGTTGATTGTCTCGGCGACTATCACGTAGCAGCTTTATCAACCGATGGTTCTTCTGAGCTTAGCAAGCCCCTTGCACCAGCCTCGGGCACCGATGCCAACATAAAGAAAATGGTTGCGGTGGACCTGTTCTCTGCGCAGGCTGACAACCTTTGCCACGTATTATCCTCCTACCGAGATATTTTTTTACTTCAAACGATCACCCTTTAGGCCAGACGCTCGCGGTCCAGCATCGGATTTCTACTGGCGATGCTACGCCTATTCACCGATGACCATATCAAGTTTCTGCATCGGAACGCCGAGTAATTCTAAGTGAAGTGAACAAAATGCTAGATAAAAACATCATTAAGCTTTCTTCGAGTCCCTGGGCGTCACCTGTGGTTTCGGTTAAGAAGGACGGCACGTGGCGCTTCTGTGTAGACTACCGTCATCTGAACAAAATTACTAAGAAGGAAGTCTACCTGCTCCCAAATATAGACGATGTCCTTCACTGCCTCCATGGTTCCAGCTATTTCTCTTCTATTGATCTTCGTTCTGGATATTGGCAGATTTCTGTTGGCGATATGGACAGAAAAAATACGCTCAATCAGCTTGGTAAGTTTAAAAAAGTAGGGTATGCTGTTCACTCCATAGAGAAATGTTTTGCGTTCCTGGTTCATTGGCCTTGAAACGAAATTGCCCTCGCTGTGCAGCACTATAACATGGTTGAACTTCAAAAGTTCCTCTCATAAGAATGCAAAGAAGCTCCCCAGAAGGACGGGTGCAGTTGTCTAATGTGGCTATCACTAATATTACCCACAGTCAAGATTCTATGGCACATATGTTTCTTTGATTAACAAGGCCAACGTAAAAGCAAGATGTGTGTTTTTACACCATAGATCAGCAGCACATAACCTCCTCCTTAAATGTGATTGTTCACCTAAATCTGCCTGCATTTTGAAAGTTAGTGCAAACATTAAAATTAAATTAAATTGTGGGGTTTTACGTGCCAAAACCACTTTCTGATTATGAGGCATGCCGTAGTGGAGGACTTTGGAAATTTCGACCACCTGGGGTTCTTTAACGTGCACCTAAATCTAAGTACACGGGTGTTTTCGCATTTCGCCCCCATCGAAATGCGGCCGCCGTGGCCGGGATTCGATCCCGCTACCTCGTGCTCAGCAGCTTAGCACCATAGCCACTGAGCAACCACGGCGGGTAGTGGAACCTTCTGTGCTGTTGGCACCCAATTTCAAAGTGTTTGCCCAGCCCTGTGCACTGTAACTTGATGGTTCCAAATTGCTGGTTTTTAGGCCCTTGCCCAACTGGTTTGTTGAAATAGATGTTAAAACGAATGACAGCTACAATTTCCTGGACACTTATCAATGAGATTCCGCTGTAATTTCAGCGGTGCTCACAGCAACAACAGATTTGGTGAAGTAAGGGACAGGCAGAGTGTTAAAGAGAACTGTGAAATCCATCAAACGGATATGTTGAGCTAACAATGTGGACTGATTGTATAAAGCGAGCAAGCTGCCGAGAATTGCTAAGCTTGATGTGCAGACCTCATTTCTTAGGCAAATAAACTGTGCAATGTCTTGTTTTATTATTGATGACTGCTCTGCCAGTCTGCCTGAGTTGTCATTTTTTTGTATTTATCATAAAGCAGGCACTTTCATGTTTTTGTAGTTGTGTGACACAGAGTCATTTGTTTCTTACAGCTGTCATCTTCTCAGAAGCAGGTACTCATGCTTGGACACCTGGAGAGCACAAGCTGCAGCATGTATGCCAAAATAAACAGCTATTGCCTATTTCAAATAGAACCTATGTAAGGCAAGGCCCCTTTTTTGCTGTACTGTGCTTGCAAATTGCAAAGCAATGATAAGACACAATGTAGAAAGAAACATTTTCTTTTATTTGGCGGACATTAGAGTGGCATCAAAAAAAAAAAAAAATATTGAGCAGCCCCAAATCAGTCACTACACTAAGCAGCTCCACTACAATTCACATGACCTAGGAATCCCAGCCATACAACCGAATGATTATTCGTATAAGTGACGATCAAGATCATTCTTCACTTGAATGCCACGGAGCGCTGTTCAGTAACAGCAGTCAGTTTGTGTCCCTGCAAGCAGGAATATTAATTCGTGTTTTGGTTAATGGTGACATAACGAAATTTATAGTTTTCTGGCCCATCAGATGTTTGAATCGCAAATAACTTCGCCAAAGATGTACACCTTGTCAGCGGTACATGCAGGATGATTTGCGTTGGCCAGACTTTTGAGTGGGACTTCGGTATCAATGGAGGTATAATGTGTGTGTGCATGCTTCAGTACAAGGGAGATTGGAGGCAGCATCAAGGCAACCTATAGGCACTGCGTGAAAAATCTTGAAAGCTATGCTATTTGCTAATGCCCTTCTGCCCTCTGCACTTGATAGAATACTTTCCAGGTTTAATTTCAATCAGAAAAGAAATTTAGTATTTTCTGATGCTACCTTGACATGCAAACAAATTTTTGTCATGTAGGAGGAGGGGTTAGGTTAAACTACAACACAATTTATCTATAAGTTTTTCAGCGTGCTATTTCATGTGTGGTACACTTTCTTTAATTTGGCTTGCTGACCTGGCAGCCGCATAGTCTTGGGCCAGGGATGACTGGATGGGAGAAGACAATGAGGTGTACTGTTCATTGTTTAATAGGCGCTTGTGTACTATAGCATGTAAAAATAAAAAAAACGAGTGATATTTTTATGCTTTAAGCATTTTGCAGAGTGAAGTAAAGTTATAACGATTTTTTTTTCTCTAAGAGATGAGAGAAGATGGTGTTGCTTGCTCATGATGTTGCTGGGATACCCTAGTACCTAGCTCATAACTCTTTAGTGAAGTGAAGATCACCAGGTAGAAACCACATCAATTTGTAAGAGTTATGAATCTTCAGCATGAAAGTAAATTAGTGCTTTATTTTATTGGATACGTTCCCCTTTTGGAAAGTTCTGTGAACAAAATGAAAATTTGCAAAAGGAACAAATAAGAATTTGGAACAAGCATGCTATCAACACAACTAATGCAAAAGCAGAATTTAGTCACACTACATACCAATAAGGACAGTGTAGGTGTGAGAACGTTGCTGATACTTTACTTTTCCACCTATGACAAAGGAAAAAGTATACTCCAGTAATTCAAATGAGAACACAATTCTTGTTACACCAGGTGTGGCGAGCCCGGGAGACAGCAAGAGCCGCAGGAGTCCTGGACTAAGGGCGCCTCCCACACAAGCAGAATGACACCTGCTTTTCCTTTCTTTCTTTTAATAAATGTTTTTCCTTCTCCTCCTCTTCCTTATAATGTTCTTTAATACAATGGTTTACCTGACTTGGAGGCAGTTTTATCTTGGGAGCTCCTATCTGAATACATGGGAACAGAGAAATAGTTTTTCTCTGAAGCCAGCAGCAGAATTCGATGAGGTTGGTTACATGTAAAAAAAAAAAGCTGAAATGTAGCGACTGTTTTAGGGGGCAATTTTTTGTGGCAGGAAATTTTGAAAATTGTGAAATTAAAAAGACTTCCGTATGAAGTTTACAACTTGATACAAAAGCTATGAAATTGTAATATTTGTAAGCTTACTGACTCTCAGCAATTTTTCCTAAATATTCAAGGTCCTAAATCAAAATTATGCAGCCTAGAATGACTAAAATTTAACTTTTTCTCTCAAATGCAACAAATTTCATTGAAATTATTCCAGTAGTCTCAAAAGCATTTCTGCATTTTACATGTATTTGAATGAAGAGATTAGAGTTGGCACTGAACTAAAGCATCCTCCTCAAGGTAAGCACATCATTTCTGGCCGTAAGGCCAGTTATCAGTCGACACTCTACACTATAAAAGAGAATTGCCTTTTTTTACACTTTTCCAGCAATTCCAACTTAGTAGCATGCTTAACTGAATGCAGCTAGGAAGAAGGAAATTTGACAATTTTTAGTTTATGTGCAGAATTAATGCATTTGTATGTCACTGAATTTTGGCCTTCATAAGCATTCATATCCTTGAATTTTCTTTCAATGTTGAATCGAACATTTTGTACAATACCTGAAGCAGCCATCAGGCCACCAAGCAACGTAAGGGCAAATAAGAGCTTCATGTGGAAGCACTTAAAAGGTCTGCTCAATTCACCTGCACAACTGTGAACCAGTTAACGAAGGTTCACGAGAAGTTCAGAAATTGTGCAGCTTGTTTCTGCGGTGCAGGCACAGCGCAACACTCGAAACAAATGCCAAGGTGCAGATGCGGTGCAGGCGTTATGTTATGCCCGATTAATGTGCACAGAGTGCGTACATTTGAAAGATTGTGAACTACAAGAATTATCAGCTTGTGGGCCTAACTACAAACCACACTTGTAGACACATCAGACGTGTGTAAGCGGGCTTTTAATGGTGCTTGCACCCATGTGCTGGATTGTCTGCTGCACTGCTGCGTCGCACCTGTACGCCTGCACCAAGTCGGCACCGACAGCGGAGTAGGTGCAGCAAAATCATGAATCAGCCCTGCACCTTTTGAAGCGAACGGAGTGGTTCAGCGGGTGCCATTGCTGCACCACTGGAACGAATGGCAAGGTGCAACACCTCGTGAACTGGTTCAGGCGGTGCAAGCGAATTGAACGCACCTAAAGTAAAGCACATTCAGGGGTGCTATAACATAAAATGATTTCAAACTGTTTTGATTCCAATCTCCTGACATCAAATTTATGTAACCACCGGCGCAAGCATCGGGCAGTGACTTGCAGCGTGGTCTGAACAACCCAACCAAACACTCTCCTCGTTTATAGGTGGTCACCTTTGTTCACTTCCAAAACCAATAACATTGCCTACACTCAGCGGTTTTTCTTATCTAATTGGCTGACAAGAGGCGAGGTGTACGGTCTAGTGGAGAGGGTTTCGATGGGGCCGAGCCAGCACAGTGAAAATAGATAACCGCATGAAGAGGGTGGTGCTGGCTTCTCCGAATGGTCCGCTTCACCTTATTTAGCTTGCGGTGGCTGGTCGAAAATCGCGGCGGCTTGCAACAGAAGGATAAGAATGCCGCTAAAACGAATCCTCAGCAAGGAAGAGTTGGCAGAGCGATGCTGTATACATGCCGCAAGGGCTCGATAACGTTTTACTGCCGTGCAAAAAGGTTTATAATGTGCAAACAAATACATGCTGACCGGCAGATGTGAGTAGCGAGGGCCTGAGCGATCGGCGGGCAGCCATCTTCTATTCCTTTCAGAACGGGGCAGTCTCTGGCTATTCAGAAAAATTTTCAGTTTTGTTCAGCATATTAATGCATTTTTTTTTCACGTACACGTCACTTTGATGCAGTCAGTTTTTGTGGTTTTGTGAGGTCGCGTGACAGACAGGCGAGGTGGGTGTTACCCAAAAACATTGAACCAATAGCAGAGGGCCAATGGTGAAAAGGCGTTGAATCAGGAATAATTATTTTTCTTTTGTGCAGTTTAATCATTCATAATCAGTGTGTACATGTATAGCAGATGGAGAGCCATCACGGTTTTCGTGACGTCGCGTGACAGACGGGTGAAGTTTGGAGTGGCCTGAAAAAGTTTTGACCAATCATGGTGGGCTGATTGCAGAATTGGAATAGAAAAGTTTGGAATCATTTTATGTTATAGCATCCCAGGATTCTACAGGGGGCCATAGAATGTAGGCTTCCATGCAAAGATGGCCAACCTCACAAGGTTCACACGGCTGACGTAATGAAGTCAACCTAAGCTGATCTCAACCTCCCTAAGTGATGCGACATTGGTTGGCTGTTAAAATTTTTTAGCTATGGCAGTGGCAACCTCATGGACAAATTTGAGGTTGACTGAGGTCGAATGCTCGGTGAGGTTATATTTCACAGCAGCTGATGTGCACATTTCCACCTCATGAATAAATATGTGGAAAGTTTTATGATTTTACTGATATGAAGGGGTAAATATTTATGATAATAATACAATAGCCCCAGGCAGGAATCTGGAAGTGGGCCTCACCCCAAGCCACCTGAGGCTTTGTTTTCAATTTGTATAGACAGCTCTCGTCACATATGAACCATAGGTGAACATTTCTTTTGCTTTACTTCAGATGTGTGACACCACCGCAGTTGGATATCTTGCATCGGCCTGTATCCTCTGACCTTACTTTTAAAAGACAGTGAGTCACGTGCCAAACTACTTCCTCGTCTGCTCTGAACTAACAAATGACAGTTGTTGCCTCCCATTCAGTGTTGGCCAAAGACACCTAGCCAGAATCTTGGTACTGAATAATTAAACTACGCAAGACAAACATTCTTTTTTCTGGTATGTTGCCTGTAGGCAACAATTGTCAATAAAGGGTTAATGAGAAATAAATTAAGAACTGAAATACAGTAGAACCTCATTGATACGATCTTCACAGGAACTGGAAAATAAAGTGTACCATAGGAAAATCATATCATCCAACATATTATCCAACCAAATCGGATTTTCAAGAAAAAAAAAAAAAACTTAACATTTCGAAAAACGTATTAAGCAGAATCGTATCGAGGTTCCACTGTATAAAAAAACGACACTGAAATTGGCTGTAGAAAAGTCAGTACTACTAATTACTAACTGCGCTCTGAAGCTTGTCACAATTTTTTCTAGAGTTTAGAAGTCTAGGACCTTGATTTAACGCAAGAAATGAATAGTCAAAAATATCATGCAAGTACCCCTTTAAAGTTCAACATCTTGAGACGTATTTCTGCACATTGAGATGTAATATTTACCAAAGCCATAAGACTCTTAACAAAGCATCTTTCACAGTCTTGCAGGCAAACCAAACATTTACAGTGGTGCACCTTCAGTCAATTCTATGGACCTAATGCTTGCATCTTGCACACCTGCTCAAGCCAGAGGCAGGAAATTAGGAAAACCTCCAAAACACTTCAATTATCTCTTTCTGAAAGAGAGAAGTATGTTTTATCTAGCAATTCTTGACATAGCCAGACTAGTCTAAAGGTAAATTGACAACTATGTTCCTCACGAAGGCCTGATTCACACAGGTGTTATCAGCCCCATCACGGTACATGCGTCTGTCAGGACAGAGCATTTCCTTGCCGATTTCTCTCCAGAAACAAGACGCTATCGACATTTGCTGATGCTCTAAACATCATCAGTATCCTGTGTTAGAGGAGAAAATGGTGTGAAAACCCTCTATTTTCACAGATACAGGTTCCGTAACATTTGGTGCCGAGACATGACAGGATGGGTCAAATGTGTGAACCAGAATTAACTTACAATGGCACTTGAACATAAGATAAGTTAGAGAAACATTGCTGTAAACAGATGGCAACACAGGTGAAAAGTTTTAGATAATGATGCCAAAGGACAGACACCATTGCTTGTAATGCTTCAGTAGAAGCACAAGGTGAGATTTTCAAGATCATAAGCTGGAATCTAAACCATGCAAGGCAAGCAAAGCCCACCTGCCAACTGTGTTCACAGCAGCCTACACATATTGTCAACCCACGTGACGTTTCTGTGGCCAACATACCATGGCGGTTGTGCCAGGATGACTGTGGATGCAGATGGCAACGTGGCCAAAGCATTCTCGCCTTGAGCTAGCATTGCAGATGCAGCCAAGGAGCACCTGCTGCATAAATCAGTCTTGCGTCTGGAAGCGTCCGCAACCTCCATGAAAGTGTTACACAGGAAAAGAGATGCACCAAATATATTTACTGAATATTTACAAAAACTGTAGCAGCTGACAAGATAGTAGTTAGCACGCAAAATCCAAAAGTGTTCCCTTTTTCATCAGCCTTTTAAAATATGCTCTCTAGATCACTAGACTTTATCTAAAGCAGGAACAATAGATCGATCCTCTTCAAAAAAAGACAATACAGCACTGACATGGGTACTCGCATGAACGAGCCCACTTCGTGTGTCGACCACTCGAATCTGTTTTAAACACAGGCCTATTTCCAAAGCTCCAACTGCAGTGCACTTGCTTTTATGAAATATGTAAATTAATTTGGGCTAGTTGATGGGTCTTAAACGAATGCACAAATATAGATGGAAGTGACAATGTGGACAGAACCGTCTTCCAACTGTTTCTATTAGAGCATAACCTCCCTATAGCAAAGCAACATATAGGGAACTGACAGTTACAGTGAAAAAGTGCCAGTCCTGATTACACTCCGTTAGGCATTCACATATTTTTCAATGATATCCCATTCATACACTGCGTGCACAAGAGACTATTTAAATATGACAAGCCTTTGGTGTAACTTAGAATGATCAGGGGTTCCCTGCAGTGCGATTAGGTGACAAGTTTGGTTCAGTACATATTGATTGGTTTCATTGCATGGTATTTATATAATTGTTACTTTTACAAAATATTTCGCCTACTGCCTAATGCGAAATTTGAGTGCAGCTCTATACAGGTTTCCATTTCGCAATATATTGGCTAGCATGGACAATCTATCTCGTGTGGCACTTCGCAAACAAAGCAAGGTGTGGCGCAACTGCGTTGCTAATTGGAAGACCATGAGGGCAGCACATGGGTGATGCGTGGGCGCAATTCACAGCAGCTGCCGCAGACAGACCTCTGCTCATGCAGTGCTTTGTTTCCTTACAGATGATGCGCACTAGTGTGGTATAAAGGCTTCCAAGATTTTCCTTCCTAGGAAACATCTAATGAAGCAATAGCTCCTAAGAAGGCCACTATCCAAGATAATCAAGAAAGGAATAGAGAAAAATGTCACAGAAAATCACATCAAACTAGGTCAGAGCATCAAAAATTGACCAACATTCTAGGCCTTGCCCTTGGAAAAAGTCTTGCAGCAAGGTTAATTGAGCACAAATTATATGCAGGTATTCTATGGAGTGATGTCAAAGCTCAAACACTGAGCTCTGCTCTTCTGCAGGACCTTGGTGATGCACATTTTAAATACCATTCTTCTGGCTACTATGGTTTACAGGAAAATTGGTCATCCCTAAGCGGACAGGACACCACCATAGTACATTTTCAGGCATATTACTTGCGCTAGCAGGCAAAACAATTAAGGTATACTGACAATGAACATTTGCGGCAGGACGCAATAGCAATGACAGTATTTGGCAGGATGTTTAGACAACAGACTAAAAAGAGTGGACTGGAGGTGAAAGCAGTTCTTTTGGTGAAGTATTTAGCTCGGCTTTAAACAGTGCATTGCTTGCATATAGGGTAACATACTTGTCATGTGCAAGTTTGTAACAGTGTACTTATGATGGAAAATTCTGATCAAAACCACACAGTGGCATGGTGAGGCAAGTGGACAACACAGTGGTTTTAAAGCATTGTTTCATGCTGAGTACTAAGCAAGTTCGGTATTCCCACACAGCAGCCAGGTTAATGAGATCAAAAATGAGAATAAAATGTCAAACCAAGTGACAAAGCATGAAGCAAGACCTATATATAAAGTTTCAAAGTTCTTTGACTCGTGTGTGCACCTTGTTGGCAAATGTGTGAACTTTCGACGCAGAAAAAATGTTGTCATAGGAAACAACTTGTCAAAGATAATCACTTGTTTATCAACAAAGCGAGATTTTATCACACAAGAGTTCAAAAATCGCTGCTTAAAAAATTAGAAACACCAGTAATTTTGACCTTCTCTTACATTGAACACCCTGTGATTAAACTGTCTATGGCATCTCTAGCATGTCGTGCGGACCAACACCTAGGCAAGAGACAATGCCAGCAACTGCTGCAGAATAGGCAAAAGCAGAGAAAACAGTAATGGCATGAAACAGGCTGTAGCATTACAAAAAGAAAATGCACAAGTTTGATGACAAATGATAAAAAAAATACAATTCAGAGCCCTTCCACTATGTGAAGATGGAAGACCAGCTGAAGCTGTACTTGTTGACAAGTATATTGAGTTATATATGGTTAATTGCTATATTGATTAAATAAAGAAACATACACACAACTTCGTTATCTTTGATTTTCTATTTACTTTGTCACCATGGTAACCATTGCTTTGTGGTCACTGTGATATACTGCAATTGGTCGCCGATGCTTTCGTGCCCACTCCCGCTTCTGTTTGCAAAGGTGATCCTCACGGGCACGGTGTTCTTCATCGGTCACAGAGCAGCTAGCCGACATTACGGATCTGCAGACAAGGCGGGTCTGGCTATAGCAACTGCCCGTTGCCTTCACGCTGTTGCTCACACCGGTGCTCTTAACATGCACATTGTTGTTCTTCAGTACGAACTAGACGCGTCCTGGCCATAGCAGGACCAAAGTAAAACTGCTGATAACGTCGCTAGAGCGATGTCGACTTCACAAGAAAACGAGGCACAGACATTGGTGGGTACACAATGACGTTTTATTATTCTGCCATGCACTCCGGAGCCACTGATCACTGCTGGCGCACAGCAGGCTACTGTGGATTCAATTTTGTCGACGCAACTTTTTTCTGCACACCCTGTCGATGTATGCACTATTGGTCATGGTCAGAACCTAGCCATATACAGCTTCTCTGTAAAAATAGCAGGGGAAACAGAAGCAGACACGTTCAATGCATCACAAAGGAATGCAGCAGGCAAAAAGATGCGGTTTCTGCAGCACAAGCCATGACCTTGTACAGCTTGTGGCAAAAAAATGCAGCACAAGCAGATAGCTCAATCACTTCGCAGTTGTTCTAGCCTTGTGAACTGGAGCAACTGGCTTTCCTGTCCAGGAAGCATGGGCAACGACACTGCACACATGTTGGTAATATCAAGCTTTGATGCAGACATAGTAACGTGTGGTGAGGAATTAAGTAATCTTTGTTTCCACTTCTGCATGAATTTTGTGGAAGTGCTGGAGGGTCAAGGTTTTATACAGCTATTAATTTATGTATGTGGTCTAATAAACCATTGCAAAGTGAATGTGTGGCATCAGCAACAGATAGCCAGGCACTATCACAAAAAGAAGCAAAATAATGCTAGGTTGTCGAAAGTTGCAGGTTCTGGAGGAGAGATAGAAAAGGACAAGACTGCATCGATCAATTGGACATGACTGAAGGCATGCACGGTATGTTGAGCAAGAAGCGGACAGAAAGAGTACAAGGAAACGCATGAAGGAGAACAGTCTGACAGTGTGTGAAGGCAGGAGCACCACATTAAAAAAAATTGGAAGAAAGTAGCAAATGAACGGGGGATCAGATGCCAAGGAGCAAGCATTTTCTGCTAGAAATGTTATTGCTGTTGCGCCTTAGCCCTGGTGCTGCAAATGGAAGGTGGAAGAAACAAGTACAGTACAAGTTGAGAAAGCGTTGTGGCAAGAGTGAGTGGCATTAGATCGGTGCCTCATCAAAATGATAGAATTTGCAGTGCTCATCTGCACTCAACAAAGTGTGGTAACCTGTGTTGCTGGAAGTGTGTAAACTATCTCGAGATGAAATGTACAATCAGCCAGCTCTTCCAGATTCAGAAAAGAGTTAAGACCAGAGGAAAATTTCAAAAATTACAAGACGGCAACCTGATTTGATAAATCATATTTTGGATGTTTCCAGTAGAAGCACTTGCACCAACGGAAACTAAGCTGCATTAAAGGTTGGACTTCAGAAAGTGCATCAACACTACACCAACGATAAATGCAATTCCACTACATGGATGACTTGCCTTGTATGAAAACATTGTTTTCACCTTTTGCTCTCCTGTTCGCCACGTAAGCATTGCGGATTAAGACGAAGTCTCACTGTTTGGTGCAATGCATTTGTCACTGGCTGACCACAAATAATCGCTGTCACTGTAGTCTAATGAGCATTAAAAAGTTCTCTTCAGCTCCTACTTTGTGACTAATGAGCCGGCTGTGCTTACATAGGTACGGATCCACCTCCAGAGGGTCACTACTGAATTGCATCTTTTTTTTTCTTTACAGGAGCGTGGAGACCTGCATTAATAGTGTTTTTTCACTGACAGCACATATGTTACCGGGCTTTTTATTAATCTTTTAAATCACCCACACTGGCGTACGTTATCCTCTTCATTTAGTATAGAGGGGTAAACATCGACAAAATGATGCAGCTCAAATAGGTTGAACGTGTATGCGTTTTCTATCCGCAGTGACGGACAAGATGGCTCGAGCGTTGCATAATGCCGTTTGCCTAAAGCCAGCTTCGCTGCAGGGCACCAGTGTCGCGCAATGAAGCATGCGCATTGTATTGCGGCAAAGTATACCAAGAGTGGAAAGCGGCCACTGTGATATACGCGCCCACTTGCCGTCACGTCTCCTGCCGCAGTACAAGCACGGAGACGCCGAACAAGTATACTGGCAGGCATTCAGAGTATTTCGCATGCGGTTGTAGCGATCTGAGCCCTTGTTTCGTCCACATAGAGCGCCCCTTATATGAGCTAGACATTGTAACAGCCGGGATTATTAACTAGCCAATATCAGTGTTACTGTACAGCTTTCACAAAGGTCTACTGCTATGAAGTTGCATGACGACCATTTTTCTTTAGCATACATTTCTTCCGTATTCATCCGCAGGGCGTAGTCTTTTGCCAGTGTGGCTGTACAGCTCTCACAACGATCTACGGCTCGATCGCATGGAGACGCAAGTACACACATACACATACAGAGTACAAAATTTCCATTCCCACGAATCTCCAAGTGTGTTGTATGCTCAGTTACATTAAGAACTAATGCATCGGCACGGCAGTTAATTCATAAACTGTTTCCGTTCCCGCGATTCCCCTGAAGTGCGTGGTATGCTGACCTTGATCAACGACACTAATGAACAATGCATCGGCACGACGTAATATTTTGCCACTAAAGTCATTCGAGAAGACACCTCACTTCCAAACATATCCCCTGCGACTACAAAATTTAATATGCTGCCGTCGCAACAAAATAGCAACAAACTCACCTCGGACGCGGCTTTTTGGTCTTGCCGCCCACGCATCCTGTCGATTCTGTGCTGCAAGCTCGGCTAGGGACAAACGGAGCTAACAGCTTTCTTCCCCGTAGTACCTAGGCGAAGAGAAATTTTGAGCACCAAAAGTCCCCACATTTCTCTCTCGCAACTACTGCTCCTCGCGCGTGCGCAGAAAGAGCGGTGAAATCCAATTTCGATGTGCTCGTCACAGCTGACAAAAGGGACGGCCTTTAATTTTCGGACCGCAGCTAAACATAAACGTTAAACACAAAAAAGCCTGACAAAAAAATAAAGTAATACAAACTTTGAGTAATAAAAATAAATGATATATTTACAATTTGGATATTTATAGCCTTAATAAAACATTTTATATTTAATTATTAGAAACGAAAACTTATCTGCGAGCCTATTGCAAGATGGCGCAGCCCATTGATTGAAATTTACGCGTGGTGGTGGTCTCCACGACGCGGTGATTGAACCTACCATGAACGAATCTGAGCGATCGCGTGATGATTCATTGCGCAGCCGACTGATGGCTGAGGACGATTACATGCTTCGGTTGATTGACACGGTGCCTCCGAAGTACTACTTTGACTCTGACACCGTGGAGGCATTGACCGAAGAGATCAACTCAAAAGTGGCTAACCGGGTACAAGGTAGTGTCTCGCTAGCGTGTGAGTTGTTGTTGTGTTGCGATGTTTTCAAAGGTCCACCCCGGAGAAAACGTAAGCTGGTATCGTAGAAAAGCGCAGCATTTTCGTGTTTTCCTCACTTGCCGAGGTGCTTGCTGTGCCGTCATCTTGCAGCTCTCACGTTATTTACGGATCACGTTCTTAATTAGCTATAAAAGTGCTGGAGAGATGGAAAGTTGCTAAATTGACGCAAGTGCCATTACGAAATTCGACATCTGGTTGCTAAACTACTGCAGTTTCTCGCATTGAGCGGTTTGCTATAACAGAACTCGGTGCTGTCACCTAAGCTTGCGACCAGACCAACCGTTCTTCGGAGCGCACTTGTGAAATCGCACCTCCGTACGCCAATTGCCCGTATGATGTGGTCGAAGCCTTGAAATCAAACAGATTATTTAATGGAACACTAAAGCAGTTTAGACTGATATTACATGTGAACACTCATCGCAGGTCTGCCGCGATTGCTCACGGGTCTGCCACTCACGTGTATGCTGCATCTCAGAGTCATTGAAAACTCTATTTTCGTTAATTTCGTGAAAATAGATTGGTTGTTAGAAAAACAACAACTAAAGTCATTGTTTCATTTTTTCAATTTCGCGCCGAAGCTCCAACACCGGTACGTCAGTGTGACGTCACTGATGTCAACGTGTTTTTCCGTATTTGGGCCGCGTAGGCTCAATAAATGTTTCCGAAATTTCCCATATTACATCTTTGGTTCCTTTAGAACACATTACAGACCAGTGCATTTTTTTTTCTATAATCTATAAATGATTACTTAGCCTCCAGCAGACGCCGTAAAAATCTGTGACGTCATGGCGAGTTCATGCGGGAACTTCGAGGTGGCGTCGCCACCTGTCTGGCGGGTACAGTAATAGAGCAGCAACTCCCAGGTTTATTTTATGCGGCGACATTGTGTTGCTCGCTAACAAGCAAAGTGATTTGCAACGTCTGGCAAATATCTGTGGACAGGAAGGCAACAATTTAGGTTTGAAATTTAGTGTTAGAAAATCAGGTGTTATGGTATTCAATCAAAACAGTGAACAGACAGTGGAGATACAGGGTCAAGAAATACCTCGGTTAACAGAATATAAATACCTTGGTATATGGATAAACGAAGGCAATGGATATATGGAAACACAGGAAAAAAACCATAACAGTCAAGGGGAAGAGACATGCAGCCATAAGGAAGCACAGAGCGCTATGGTGATACAATAGGTACGAAGTCCTCCGAGGTATGTGGAAAGGGGTAATGGTTCCAGGACTTACTTTTGGAAATGCGGTTGTTTGCTTTAAATCAGGGGTACAATCAGGACTCGACGGGAACCAAAGGTCAGTGGGTCGCCTCGCATTGGGCGCTCACGGAAAGACTACAAATGAAGCTGTGCAGGGGGATATGGGCTGGACTAGTTTTGAAGTGAGGGAAGCTCGCAGTAAAATTGAGTATGAAGAACGGCGGAGGAATATGGAAGAAAGTAAATGAGCTGGGAGAGCGTTCAGGTATCTGTACAGGCAAAACATTGATTCACAGTGGAGGAAAAGAACTAGGAAGCTTACCAGCAAGTATGCGGCCTGTGGGGTGGGCAACACAGCAACAAAGAAGGTCAAGCGGAAAGTCAGAGAGGCTGAATTAATCTCATGGGTGGCGGCAATGGATAAGAAACCTGCCATGAGTAACTGCTTAAGAGGAAAAAACGAAATCAGGAAAGAAACCATTTATGATAACTCAAAGGGAAGCTCATTACTTTTCGAAGCGAGATCGGGATGCCTTAGAACACGCACCTATAAATCGAGATATAAGAAGGAAGAAGAAGCATGTGCTTGCTGCGATAAAGCTAGGGAAATGACGGAGCATATTTTATTAGAATGTGAAGACGTCTACCCAGCGGTCGATTTAGGCACCACTGGCCTCCTTGAAGCCCTTGGGTTCAGCGGGAGCAATGGTAAAGCAAACAGGTCTGCAATGGACATTAGTAAGAGGCGATTGGAGGATTGGTGGAAGAACAGTAGGGAAACGACAAAAGACGGAGACGTACAAAACCACAGTTCGCAATAGGGGATCAGAAAATTGGGACGTGGTAGTTCATAGGGCTTTTTTTTTTTTTTCATTGGTTAACCTAGGTAGGATATTAGGCAGCATAGTAGCAAGAGCTTGGTGGTGCAACCCACCGCCCCGTGGTAGTTCATAGGGCTTTTTTTTTTTTTCATTGGTTAACCTAGGTAGGATATTAGGCAGCATAGTAGCAAGAGCTTGGTGGTGCAACCCACCGCCCCGTTCCAAAGGGGACGCTCATAACATCCATCCATCCATCCACCTTCTTGCGCCTTTTCTCGCCTACCAAGCCTCTTTTTGTGGTAACAGTGCCGCTTTTGGTATTGTAGAAAGATAGTTTACTAACACAGGTGAAATAATTTTTTCTCTTTAGCGTCCCTTTAATATACAGCCATTGAAACAAAACAGTGATTGCAGAAAATGAGTGGACAGATGGGGCGTGGTCATCATCAGCAAGTACTTGTGACAACTTTATCAAGCTTCATTTCACATTATTACTTGTGTAGCCACACTGGACTTCCATGTGATAACCATAACACTTCGAATTGTGTGAGATTAATGAGCTGCTTCCAAATAATGACATGCTTCTAATGTCACAAAGACAGAAAAGCTGCTGTGAACAGCTGCAGCTGAACTGTAGCATACATTGACCATGGACTGTGTGTTCCAAGTGCAATTAACAATGTTTTGCACACAAGAGAGAACATCTCAGTGCCATTGATAGCATCCAAATGCTTAGAGCTACATCCCCATGCTACGTAAATTATGATCTGTGAGCTAGATGAATGAGAGGAACTAAAGGGATCGATGTTTTGTTAGATACAGCTGCATCAAACCAACAGAATTGAAACGAGGCAAACAGAGGGAACTAACTGTCCTCTTTACTATTTCTTGACAACTTGTGCTAACATCTTAACACTGACAAATGTCCTGCAGTATTTGCAATGCTAAGCTTGAACTGTTTCAGTTACATGTCAAGGTATTGAGCAAAAGGATTTTTGGTAAGGGTGTGCCAGCAAATGAAAAATATAACTAGAAAAATTTCTGAGGCAAGACACAGAAAGGAACAGGAAGGGTACCAGCACCCTTCATGTTCCTTTCTCTGTGTCTTGTCTCACAAATTTTTCTAGTTATCCTTTCCATTTGCTCGCACATCCTTACAAAGTACCATGTACCAACTCACCCAAAAGCTACTCTTAGGAAAGGGAGATAGAAAATACTATGATAGCTGGAGGCCTACTCGGGGAAATGGGTATAAGGGGGAAAGCAGATGGGGCTAATGTGACTCACTGTGGAAGCTTCATATGTAAAGCGCCATAGTGAGCTAAGTGTCTTGGTAACAAAATTTGGTTTTGTTTTTCGTAGAACTCCTGGTCTGCATACCTTTGATCATGGATGTGTATCTGTTTATGTAATGAGTCACAGATTTTGCATCGATCATATCTCATTCAAATTTCGATTAACCAGTCTTTGAATAATTGAAACCAAGTCTTCTGATCTTCTGGAGCCTGAATTAATGCAAGAATTGACTGTGTTCCTTCCAAGGCTCGGGAATCAAGAAGGCACACAAAATGGCACGGCTAGACCCGGGCCTTTTCCAGACTGTCAGCCAGCTACTGCAGGCCGGTGAACCGAAAAGCAAGAAACCCCGGAAGGCCAGTGAGTGACCAATTACTCAGTGATATTAGAGAGCTAGGCAGGCCAATTGTAGCACTGTGGCACCCATTTGATAAGCACTGGAGTTGATTTTACTACCAGTAGTGCCTTGTGTGAATCAATTCTAATTTTTTGGTTAATGGTTTAACTGCGAATAATCAGTTGATGTGGCAAGAGCAAAAACAGGAAAGCAAGTATTGTAGTACTGCTGCATGCATTTCCACGAGGCACGGCACATGACGGTCACCAGCCTTGTTTGACTAAGAATCGTGCCGCATGTTCTTCATTCTCAGTCGCCTGATCATGAAGCTACCTGCTTGTGAATTAGTGAATGTTCACCTGGGTTCTTTAGGTTACCAGTTAATTATCATTCATTTAGTTGTGCATGATGGGTGCTGTGGTATAACAAAGACAAGCATTTTGTCCACTTTTGGAGGTGAGTAGGTGTGGAACCATAAAATATATTGTTGTAGTGCCTGAGTTTGTCAATGAGGCAAAGGAACTAATGTTCTGTGTTGCAGCTACACTTATTTGCTTTGAGGGTGCTTATATTTAACCCCTTACTCTCCGAAATATTTCTGAAAAAAAAAAGAAAGCATTTCTGGAGTGTCAATATTTTCTAAGTTCTTGGTTAGATCAGTACATTAAATAAATGCTCAAAATACACCCAGAATAATATGCTTATATGCAGAACACGCATAAAAATTGCTTTATGTCTAAAGAAAGTTGGTCTCACTACATTGCTTGAAGTTGGCTATTTCAGCGCCAATAAAGTAAACAAAAAGTGGATGTTCCAAACACAACTTCTGTGCCCTGTGAGAGTTGTGATGAAACTGACTAAGACATAGAATCACATTTAGTCATGTTCTTGCATCACATTACTCTGTTCTCGCGTCCCTTGTGTAGAAATTCACATAGTCTCAAGTTTTGAAGACGCATTAAAGCTAGAGGCGACAACAAGCATTCGTTCGCTGCTGCTGCTGCTGCCACTCTTCATCATGCCATTCTTCTGACAGTGAGTCGGGACTGGCCTTTGCCGGAGTGAAGTGGTGGCAACATAAAGTAGTAATTAACATGAATAATAAGCTGCTGAAAATTGCATTTGTTGTTTTGAGTCTGGGCATCTTCATGCAAAAGGAAAGGCTTTCTCTCATAATGAGAGATACAAGATGGCAGACCTTCGTGTGGCCCAGTTTTCATGGCAGCATTTACTGAGATGCCCCTGCCCCACTTGTGGAGCTCTCCATGATTGCCATCCCAAGATGTTTCCTTGGTGTCTGTTCACACTACTGCTAGAGTGAAGTTTCACCTCGTAAATATCTCTTCCTTTATGGGTGACACTAAGTGCCTTTAGTTGAGCTGTGTGCCCTGATCAGTGTGTGTATACTCAACACTCTTGCAGAAGCGAGCCTGCACTCAGCTGCACTGGATCGGGCCAGTTCTCTGGATGAGCTTCGACAGCGGCTCAGCCGCAAGATTGAGACTCTAAGAGGTGAGGAAATCATTCTTGTTGCCATTGTGTGATGTTTAGGTTGGAAGAGAGGCAGTCCTAGAAATAGCATTAGGGTTGGATGTGGAGTCAGAAAGGCACAGAGCAGGCAGTATCTCATGTCCTCCATGCCTTAAAAAGGATAAACATTGAATCAATTGAAGCTTGAACGTTGAATCGGTTGAAATTGAATTGAAACTCTACTCGTGTAAATTAGAAATGTAGTGTAATAAAATGTGTGGTCATGCTTCTACTCTGCTCAACAAATTAAGTGGAATATAATTTTAACTTTGGACACTTAGCATCTCAAACTGCAGTAAACATCTGACGCTCAGATTATTGCTTGAGTTTCAGGGAATACATTATGCTTCAGGATGCACATAATGAAAAATGTAATTATCACAGCAACATTCACACTTGCGTAAAGTGCTTTCTAACAAAAATATTCCCAGCATTTCAAAGAAGAGCACAAAGTGTAGTGCTAGCCACATGCTGTTACACTAGATTTCATTCATTGAGAACTGTACAGACTATTGAAAAAGCTGAAGCCCCATTGGTGATTGTTGGTGATGTCCAAATTGCCTTTATTTTTTCACGACAGGCTGTGCCTATGTCACTGGACATGCTTGTGCTTTGTCCCATTTCTTGCGCTGTTTGGTTCTTACGTATCATGTACCAACTAGCCCACCAGCAAACTTTCCTAAAGCTCACACTTTTCACTTTGGTGAAAGCAGCCACCCACGCTTTCATGAAGCACACTTGTGTCTATTTGTATAAGCACTTGAACTATTAAAGGGCCCCTGAAACGGTTCGGACAAATTTTGTAGACGCGTAGGGTACAGCTTAAGTAGAACATTCGCACCACAATTTGAGTGAAGCGTTACGTATTAATGGAGCTACAAGCGATTAGAAGTTACCCTCCTCCCCATCCACGCTTTTCCTCCTCAACTCGTTCGCCGAGCGAGCGGGGCTACGCTCCGCCTTCACTGGTCCTGCGTCACGATGCGACGTCACATCGTCCACTTCCGTTTGCTCATCTCGGCTCATCCCGTTACGGCACAGTCAAGCGGCCAGACCCTGTCCCCTTGCACTTACGTTTGCCCTAATACGGGACTCACGAAACGCTGTTGCGTTAGTAATCTTCCGGTGTAAAGTGACAGCCACAAACGCGCAAATCCTGGCGCCGATCGGATAGCGGTAGTCTGATGCGCAGCAGCCAGTTCGCTCGTACGCTGTCTTGCAGAGGGACACGATGTCGCAGCTTGACATATTGCCAGTCGCTGCGTTTGCAGTCCACAAGGCAACAAAGTCGAATCATAGTGCTCGCGAAAAGACTGAGACCAACTGTGACCGCGGAGCTCTCGTCAAAATGGAGTACGTTGTAACACAAGCAGACGACACTTGCTGTGTGCCGGAAGTGCTTAATGTACTGAAAAATTGTTCTTGTGCATTCTCTTTATGCTACTTTATTATCATAAAAACAAATTAACTAACATTCCAACTATTACGAAGATGATTTGTTTACCATAAAGCTGGAAAAATTATCAATCACGCGCCCTGGTCAGCCAATCGGATAGCTCGCCCCACTGACGTCATATGGGTGATTTTGGTCATATGGGTAGGGGCGGCTTAAAATTCCGCCGAGCAGTACGCTGCGATCGGCAGCGATGTGCATTATAAAAACATTATAATAAATTACACGCTTTACGCAGAGCACTTAGATGTGTCAATTAATGATCAGAAGGACCTACTCTAACGACTCAGTACGTTTGTAGAAAATCGTCAAAAGCGTTTCAGGGTCCCTTTAACTTTGTTGTTCATTGTCACAGGCAAAAGACCAGAAGGAGGGGAGCGCAAAGCCACCAAACAAGCTGCTAAAGCAACTGCCAAGCCGACCCAGAACAAGCGACACAAACCAACTCAAGACGCCTTACCCGCTGCAAGCAGCAAGAAAGCAGGAAAGGCGCCCCAGGCAGCGCCGGTCTTCAACCGCGACAGTCACATGGTGTACAGCAAGTTTGATCTCGCTGGCTCAGCAGCAGGGACAGATGCGCGTCCCAAAGTTGAGAAGAAGAAGCTCGTCCATCAACTGGAGATGAAGGCAGAAAAGATGAAGAACCTTGAGGAACTTGACCCGGAGCGTGCAAAAAAGGCTCAGGAGAAGCAGAAGTGGCACCGTGCTCTGGACAGGGCTGAGGGGATCAAGGTGGGTGGCTAAATGTTTGTTTTTTATTATCAGTGATGTGGAAGTTGTTTCCATGTGCAGTTTTGTTAGTCAAGTCACTTTCAGAAATACAATCGAACCTACTTGTAGTGATACCGGTTTTAACAATACAGCTGAACCTCGATATATCGAACAGCGCGGTGATCACGAAATAGTTTGATATAACCAGAATTCTATATATAAAATCATGTAAAAGACACGTCAAAAACTTCTGGATATCGATCAATGAACCAAGGGCGCGATTGGGGATCGTTATTCATCTACGCGTGTTCAGTTGCGCCATGCACATTGGCCTAGGCCGCGCCGACTACATCAGCCGAGTACGCGGGATCGACTGCGCCGCGGGCCATTAGTCTAGGTCGCACCAACTTCGTCAGCCGTGCGAATTCGGCATGGCCTGGGGCAATCTTGCGCGGCGCAACCGAATGTGTGCTCTGAACAACGATCCCCGATCGCGCCCCTATAGTGGCGCAGTAAATACTCACTTGAAGCTTCACACAAAGTATTTATTTATTTGGCTGAAAGTAATGCAGCAGTGTAGTTTTTATGTTATTGGCAGCCGCTTGCCTAAACAAGGAGTCCTCACATAGTAAACCATCCACAAGTGATGGGCTGGTGCCAGCTACAGCCCAGATGAAGTTGGGAGCGGGGCAACATCAGCGCTTGTGGGATCAACCTCGGCAGCATCTTCGTTTGGCCGCTACTTTTTCTGCGATCTTCACGTTCGCCAATCGAAGCATTTTGAAACACTGTCAATAACAACGTATTAAGTGGCGTCTGCCAAGGCGTCTGTGAGAGAGCCCAGTGAGCTCGTGCTGTCGCGTGTCTTTGGGGATGCGAACTGCCAGACCTAGCGAGGCGTGGAGTGTGGCAGCGAGGAGGAGTCAGTGCACCAAATGCAATGAGTCATTGACGTTGTCGAAGTAGCCAAGCCACCGCATGCGTATGCTGCTACGTTCAAATGGCGCCCTCAACGCGATCGATGTGTGCAGCTATAATGTGCAGCAGCCGGGAACACCCATCACGCCATCGCTATCTTCGATAGTGTTGCGGGAAAGCTCGCTGCCTGCCAAGAGAGTGCACGTGGTCTGGGGTGGCGGAGTTCGATATATTCATTTTACGTCCGACCCCACTCGAAAAAAAAAAAAAATGCATGCGATTTTCCAGGTGATATAGAAAGTGTTTGTTATACACAATAATTTGACATATCCGTGTTCAATATATTGAGGCTCGACTGTATATTGGTTGTAACAATGACAAGCTGCTGCATCATCAACTTTGTATGTTTTCTATGGTGAAATAACCCGCTTACTTTCCTTATGATAATGCTCTTATACCACATTATCGGTTATAGTGATGGAGTCTGGCTGCTGGGTGTCCGTGCTGAAAGGTAATGGCATGCAAAATCCTTGAAAAGAAAAAGAGAAACTTGAGCTGCTACACCCTTGCCCGCTGCACGCTCGTCCAATAGACCTCTCCTGGGGTACGTCACACCACGCCGGCGATGCATGTTGCCTGCTCCACGCCGCTGCCACGTGTTGCCCACTCCTGGAACAGGCGACTGCCCTCCTTGAAATGCTACTTTCTGCAGCTGACTGCAGGCTGCAAAATAAGTTTATGCTTGCACCACTGCAGCAGCAGCTCGCATCCCCATAAGCGCAGGCAGATTTGCACTTTCTTCTTAAAGACCAGGCATTTAACTGTGCCAGGTGTTATACTAAATGGAGTCGGCTCCAAAATGCGATGGTTCTGCAAAATTTGAGCAACAACAGGGCAATGGTGAGCGCAAAACCTTTTTTCAGGACCCTGTAAATAGGTAAAAGTTGAAAGCAGCAAAGGGAAGCAGCAGACACAGCAAAGTTAGATTGCAATGGACTATGTACTTATGTACGCTCTTGCTTTGTACATTTCCATGACCATGACTGATAATTAAAATTAAATTATAGTGTTTGACACAGGCACATACCCAGGATTCTTTTTTTTTTTTGGGGGGGGGAAACCCCCAATGTAACTTTTCTATGCAAATTAGGGACGCATGTAGTTTTACTTGTATGAATGTTAATAGTTACCACTGTTCGGTATAAAGGCACATGAACCCACAGAAGAGAAATTAAATAAGGTATATCTCACAAGTACGCCTGTGATATCACCACACCTCTCTTTTACTTGGCAAACTAGCAATCGTATCAAATTGGCTCACGCAGGAGAGAAACGCAGGAAGGACACAGCTAAGAACAAATAAACAAGCAAAAGCATAAAATAAAGTTTTGTAGTGGTGCTTTTTCTAATTAGCTCTGGAAGAATTATAGAGAATTGTATATTTGCGGAACAATGAGTTCTTTTCAATTCCTCGTTTACTGCTCTACCAAGTCAAGTGCCAAAAGCAACTCGTATTGTTATTTGGGAAGTTGCATAATGATGTGTGACTGCCAGTCCTGTGCAACCACGTAGAGTGCAGGATGTTGCTGTTCTAGACGTAGTGTGCCCACCGTGGAAGTTTAGAAAGACACCCATATAAGCACAGCAGAGAAGTGCCTATGTCGGAAGGCTCGACTGATAACTATAGAAACATCATTCAAAACACACAGAACCATACTCCACTTCCAGCGGCATTTTCTCCGCTTTCTTTTTATTAAATAAAGAAATTTTCATCCATAAATATTTTCACAAACAACGGTTAAATTTGTTAATTTTCACTTTTCCTTGCTGTTTGGCTGTAGCCTTGACTCTCTCCCTTAGTAGATCGCTTAATTTTTCAACTTCTTGCAACCCTTGTTTCCCATTGCCAATTTTGCACGAAAAGTGCTGTACAATTAGGGGAAGGAAACCAGACAAGGTAATGGGTGACATTCATTGCGTAATGATGAGGAGTTGAAGATGCGCATGCGTCGGAGATTATGTGCGGTAATGTGAATTCCAATGAAGTGGTGTTGAAAGTCCAGTGTCCATCTGTGTCTAATGCCTTTTCCTTGTGTGCACATCCTTTGTGTTTTCGCTGGTACTCCCTTTTTGAAGTCACATTCATATTGCTTATGGGTTTAACGGTTATTGCAGGGTTTCATTGCAGTTTTGGAATTTTTTGGGATGGCTGTGAAACGCAGATCATTAAAAAGATATCAGTGGGGCCTTTCCAACGACAGCGCTTTGAGATTTCGAAACAAACATCGAAATAATGAGAAAGGCGAAAACATTCTGCCATCTTTTAGCTGGGAGGATATCAATCTGTTTCATGCCCTTGGTTCAGTGTCCTTTCCCTTGACCCGATCAGTGATCGCTGCCATGCCTTGGCCATAATAATAATACTGTGTTGACCGTTGAATAGCTGTCAAGTCTCAAGATAGATTTGGCGGCGCTTTAGGAATGCGAGTGAGGAGTGGTGGTGAGGCGGAAAGAGGGGGGGGGGTTGTATGCTGCATAATTTCGTGGTGGGGAGGGGCAGGCCCCCCGGGCTTCCCCCTGCGTACGTGCCTGGTTTATATCCCGAAGTTGCTCAGTGGCTTATGGGGGACACTGTAAATAAAGGCTCTGCCCGGGGTTTTGACCGCCTGGGGTTTCTTACCGTTCCCTTGTGCTCTTAAAGCATGGTAACAAGTGTCCTTGCATTTTTCCCTCATCGGAATTCGGTCACCGTCGTGATTGGTATGGCTGATATAGTTATAGAGTAAGTTCATCTTGTAGATTGTTTAACAATACAGTGTTAATGGGGTGCAAATTAATGCCTTCACAATAATGCAAATTTTTGTCCGAAGACCAGTCATTCAAGTGAAGTATCATTTCGGCAGTGTCAAAATGTGCATCTTCTGTGATAAAATGTTCGGTTTCGAAGTGTAATAAATTTTTTTGGCTGTTTGATCTATAGAAGAGGCACATTCTTACGAAATGGCTCCATGCTGTCTTAAGGAAACCGTGCACTCAGCAACAATGCTACGTTGTTGTACTGGTAAAGCGGGGATGATTATACTTTCCAAGCACAGCTCGTAGATGCTGTCGCTTCAAAAAATAGCAATATGCCAGAATTATGATTGTGGTAGTTGATTACCAGCAGTGCTTTTGTGCAGAGAGAACAGGTTGTATGACGTTTTTTGCCCACTTTGCAGGTGTGGCTGATGAGAGGGGCACGGGCAGTGATGTCATGCTGTTTGCAAACAGGGAGAGGTCTATAGAACCTGTTTTCCAGCCTTCTCCGCATCGCCGGGCTTGCGTCCCTCCCTTCTGTCGCCCTTGCACCCCTCCGAACACCAATAGGTTGCGCTCGTAGTTCTATGGCACACCACCCTACGAAACCCGAATGGACCGTGCCAAGTGTGCTGACAGTGCTGCTCCCAGATCGCTTGCTGGCCCCTCATTCTGCACAGTTCTGTCAATGGATTAAGTCGCTAATGCTCGTCTTTGTTAGTTGCGTTGAAGCCGTTCCTGGCCACATGGTTTCTCCGCCGCATTTGACTTGCCGCCAAAACAGATGACTGGTGCACCCGCCGATCATCAGCAGTGCACGACATTGCCGGTGAAAAGAAAGCAGACTACTATAGATCCAGAAATGAAGTGTAGTATTGTGAAGGTCTACAAAGACGGTAAAAAAGTGTGTGACTTGGTGAAAAAGTGCTGACAATTGCAACCGACAGTGTCGACAATCATCCACTCGACAGAGAATTTGACAAAGAAAACTGGTTGGTAGACAATGGGCACAAATGCGTGTCTCTAAGGAGGTGGAAGTGGGCCTTTATTAAGTGGTTTCATGGTGTGTATGCCACAAACGTGCCCATCACTGAGCCATTTCTGGCCACTAAGGCGAAGCAGTTTGCCTTACTCATAAACAATGTGGACTTCCAGCCAGGTTGCAGCTGGGTACACCGCTTCATAGAGAGGCATGGCAGTGTTTACAAAGCCGTCACCAGTGAAGGAACCTCACTTGACGTGGAAGCGAAGTATAAGTGGGTAGAGGAAGTACTGCCCCGCATCCTCAACAACCATGATAACATCGTCGTATGTAATGTCAACTAAGCAGGACTATTCTTCCAGATGTCTGAGACACATGCACTTCATAGGAGACACGTGTAAGGGCAGGAAAAACCTCGAGCTGTGCCTCACTGTGTTTTTGTCTGCCAACATGGAGGGGAGTAACAAGTGCCCCGCATTTGTCATTGGGAAATCAAAAACTCCTCGCTGCTTCTGCAGTGCTTCCAAGATATCTGTACGCTGCCATCACAACCGCAAGGCACTGATGCGAAAACTTTTGCATGAGTGGCTCTTTGAGTTCGATCAACATATCAAGCAATCTAAGAGGAAGGTGGCATTCATCCTGGATAATTGTAGTGCCCACCACTCACTGCTGAAGCTCTCAAGCGTGGAAGTTTTTTCCTGCCATCAAATACGATAGCAGGCTTGCAGCCCATGGACACCAGCGTGATCGCCAATTTTAATATGACGTATCATCGCCATATCCTGAACAAGTTAGTCTTGTTGATGGACTTGGCTATGCGGACAAGCAGGGAGCAACCAGATTTGAAGATCAGTCTACTGATGGCTGTGCAGTTTATCATTGGTGTGTGGTCCGAAGTAGGTAGGCACTTCTACGGTGCGGAACTGCTTTGGGAAAGCATGCTTTGCCCAAGGCAGGAGTGACTTATGTGCAGCCTGCAAAGCTCCCACTGTTGAAGCGATGCCTGAAACTTCGTCTTCAGCCGACGAGGGTGCTTGAGCGCTCAGAGTTTCTACATGTGGAGGATGCATTAGAAATATCAGAACGTTTAACTGACATGGCGATTGTCGTGAACATGCTTGCATCGGATAGCGACAGTGACGACGGCAGTGATGACGCAGTAGGGCAAGCTGCCTCAATGTTGTCCTCATCAGAGGCCCTGCAGATGATTCAGTCCCTCCCGGGCTTCATTCTTGCGAGGGACATTTCACTGTACTACATGGAGCACTTGGATGCCTTGGAAAAGGATGTTGCCAAGCTTGGTGTAAAGCAAGCAAGGCTGACAGACATAGGCTTTTCTTGTAAAAGTCAGTGTGGCGAGATGCTCATGGTGATCTCGCCCCAACATCTCTTCTGGAATTGCCAAGCTGAGAGGCTGCTGTGGCAACCTTCTTTCATATTTTAGAAGGCCCCATTTGGGGACACAAAGTGATGCCTCAGTGGAGCTTGCATGTCACCTGCTGCAGCAGTGCCATTCTAGAACGCCGGCAGATGTGGCTTGTTACATGCGATTGGAGCATGCAGGAAGCAGTGTTAAACAGTTAAACGAGTCAGCACAATCAGCAGCTGTATGGAGTAAGGTGGTGGGGAGGGGCAGTGGCCTTCCCGCCAGTATAGTTCTCTCACAACAGTTCTGCCGTCCCCGTATTTAGCTTTTTTCATACATCCTGGTTATAACAATTATCAGTTTTAACAATGGAATTTTTGTGGCACTTGCATGTTATTAAAGTGGGTTTGACTGTACAATCACTTTCATGTGATTTTGCATGGATAGCACTTAATGCATCGACATCTACAGGTGACAGTGTTCTTGGCACTGTGCCAGATCTCACCAAAGTGTTTATACCCCCTAAGGGGATCGAATGAGAATATTGCCCCAGCTGATCTCTTGCTTCCAAAAACTTCATTAGGACCAGTGTCTGTGGACCTAGTGGCTGAGCCTCAAGAAACTTTTGTTTTAGAGGTCAAAGGGAGGCTATTAGCTTAAACAACATATTGCAGACTTTTCTCACACGGTAAAACTATGCTGTAAAAACCTGCATATTAATGCAAGTTTCTTTTCTGGATTTTGGCTCATCAAGTTTGCTTCTCATGCTATATTTGGGCTCCAAAGCGTTTGAAGTCTTCTTTTTTATGCATATAGTCAGTGGTAGTTTCAAATTGAAAACATTGTGGAGTGAGAGAAGGCTGTCATCACTGTCAGTGAGCACAAAACTAGTGCAATTTTCTAACATGTCTGCAGTTGTCTTTTTTTCATGGCTGGCCGAGGGCAGCAAAACTAACAACGAATGAAGTGCATAGAGTCGGGCTGATGAAGGCTGCTGAAAGTAAAGGCTCACTGTGCATGCTGCGCCATGTTCACGTGCAACAGCCATGTACAGTGAACTTCAATGTGGCACAGCCCAACTGCAACAGCAGAGGCTGCACCACTCAGTTCCAGTTACCATTTGCAACAAAGGCCATTTTGAACACATTCTTGCAGTCCCAGAATTGCCCTTCATAATAGCATGTCTGGGTTTGTATTATAAGTGGCTTTTTTTAGTATCTTCCAATAAAGGACAGTTTCTGCATTCTTTAAAAGCTACTATGTTGGAAAATTCAATGACATTAGTTGAAAATGTTATTCACAGCCTAAAAAGTTTAAGAGCGAACAGTTAGCAGTTGTTTTGAGACCAAGTGTATGGTTTCAATGCCAGAGCCATAATAATAAGTAAAAAAGTAAGATGAATGCTAGTTTCTTTGTTTAAGAATGTACATATTAATAGGGCATAGTGATACATGCTTCTACATAAGCAGCCGTGGCCTAGTTGTAGCGTGCCTGCCTCAACTGCAGAAGGTTGTGGGTTTGATTTCCTCCACGGATGGGCACCCACTGGTTCTCGAATGGGCACAAGTATGCCCTGGCCTGGCGTTGCCTTCAAAACCCTCGTGAGCAAAAGAGAAGAAGAGAGAGAAAAAAATGTTTGAGCAGCTCTTATGGTGGCCATTTCCCATGTGGTGCCCCAAATGAACCTATTGAGCCTTTGGGTTGAAGACGAACACCCCTTTCCAAGCAGTGGGGCCCCATAATGGCCGAGCACCAGGCTGAGAGCGCTCTAGTACCTATTTTACCGGCCGGTACCCAGTGGCAGCATTTGTCTCCCACAGCTGAGGCGGATGTTCTTAAACAAGGCTGTCTGTGGTGAAAAGTTTTTCTTCCAACCGCTAGAGGTCACCACAGCGGTGGCCTCTAGCGGTAGAGCATCTGCCTCATATGCGGGCAATACCGAGTTAAAATCCTGGTGCTGCCGGAAACCCGCCAGCTTTCTCCAATGGGTAGAGGCCTGGTACTCTACATTTGTGGGGGTTCAAATCTCGAATAGAGTGCCCGCTAGAGATTTACGAGTTGTCTCTGGGCACCTGGTTGTCCAACCACAGCACAGACAGTCCTGTTGAAGAGCATCCGCCGCGGCTGTGGGTGGCAAGTGCTGCCACCGGGTACCTACCGGTAAAATAGGTTCTACAACATGCTCCCGGCCTGATGCTCGGCCATTATGGGACCTCAGCCCTTAGAAAGGCATGCTTGTCTCCAACTCGAAGGCATGCCCACCTCAATAGGTGCATTTGGGGCACCGCATGGGAAATGGCTGCCATGGGAGCGGCCCAAACATCACTTTGTTTTCTTTTTCTTTTTGATGCTCATGAGGGTTTCGATGGAAATTTAGTGCACAGGCTCCCTTCTCAGGTGTATCACCCCTGAAGAAAACTGAATGCTACGCCGTGGTTCACCTGTGCCCATTTCAAAACCAGTGGGTGCCCGGCGGTGGTGGGAATTGAAACTGCAATCTCCAGCAGCTGAGGGAGGCGCCCTGCAACGAGGCCACAGCTGCGGCCTAGTTTTTCTGGCCTTCACCTTCTGTTGCCAATTTTAAGCACATACTCTTTTTCACATTTCACAGTGGTTTGTGGAAAAATATTTTGCATGCATGCTGTAGGATTGTACATAGCTTACTTTCACAGTACAGAGCTGGCAAAGATAGTACCTTTCTTTTCCCATGCTTGAAAGCATCATCTTGCTGTCTTTCCTGACTCGGTTTGGCCTCTGCTTTGTCTCAGTTCATGATGCGTTAGTGTATTAAATATCTGCGGGGTACTCTGAACATTTTATTACAACCTTTAGAAATTACTTTAGGGTCTAATAATGTAGATACCTAAATAGCCTAGAACACTTGACTTCTGTATATACAGTCCCAGTGAAACATCATGCAAAACTCATTTTAATGAGTAAAGTCTTTAAACATGCATAGGTGCCTTTCAGTTGAATTAAACATTATTTACCTTAAAAATCGATTCATTGAACAATGTTCAACAAATGTAAAAAGGAATCAGACTTGTAGAGGCAGACTGTGAGAGAGCAATACCTGGGCAATAAATATGACAGGCGATGTTTGTCGGGTGCTTCGGACAAAACTGATGAGGCTTTGACCGAGGCAAAATGACGCATAGACATTTAGCCTGTAGACACCAGCTTGAGCTAGTACATAGGCACGGCTATGTAATAGCTCAACCAATGCTAGCATAAAGTGAATGCTTGTAGGTTTTGTGACTTCTTGGCTAAAAACTGTACATATCATTTTTAGAAAAGAATGTCGGCATTACATAGTTGAAAGTGCTGTTTTATCTTGGGTTGCATTCTTGCAAATACTGTATGCTGTGGATGGACATTGTGCGATTAAACAGTACAATTTAGCTATCCAGTATGTCGGTGTGCACGGCACTGCTCCACCTATATCAGGAACTTTAAAAAGCCCTCTCTGCATTTGCAGGTGAGGGATGACCCTGAGCTGCTGAAGGCATCGCTGAAACGGCACGAAAAGCGCCGGCAGCAGAGCCGCAAGAAGTGGGAGTCTCGCACCGAGCACGTCAAGCAACGTCAGGAAGAACGCCAGCAGAAACGTCGGGACAACATCAAGGCACGCAAGCAGGCCAAGCTTCAGACCAAGATGAAGCGGCTAAAGAAAAAGGGACATATTGTGCCAGGCTTCTGAGAAGATTAGGGGTTTCGGGGGTACAACATACATTTCTAAAAAAATGACTGTCTTGAAGTATACTGTCTTTGTTTTAGATTGGCTTGCTCATCACCCTTTTTCATGTCACACTGATGGATACATTATAGTATGCATGTCATGCTTTATTTCATTTCCACCACCCATTCAGGAATCTTGCAAATGCATAAATGTGAAATAGACTATCAGTTTAGTAATGTAATGCAGACAAGCCATTTTCATTCACATATCTGGCTCTTTGGCAGTGTAATGGAAAATTGCTGCAATGTAGTATTATGCTGACCTCCACACATTTGGTATGTTTTACATAGTAACATGCTCTAGTCCTCGCAACGGCCAACCTCACCCGACATCAAAGATCCTGTTGTAACTGTTTGTGGATGTGGTGGGACATACCGTGTCTGTAGCTTCTAACGCCCTACTAAAATGAAAGCTATGGGCTGTGTCAGCCAAGCAGAATGAAGCACCAGAAAAAGCAATCCTCTGGTGTCTGCTACTGATTGTGACCTGTTGTCCAATGCTTACTGAATGAAAGCTTCATGGAAGGTCTAGTAATCTACAACGGGGTGAGCCCTATGCCAATCTCTGGAGCATGCAACCTGCTCTCATTACTGACATGAGCCTTGACCTCCAGTGTAGTGCTGAAGGTATGCTTGTACTGCACAGTATGCTTGTGAGCAAGGGTACAAGGATGCCAGGTTTCGCAGAAAGGGTTAAACATTTTGGCACTAAGGCATGCAGCTTGGTACTGAAAACTGTGGCTATGGGAATGTAGCAGGTCATTCATCATGTTCGGGTGGTGCACTTAAGCAGCAAAGAAGTTCTGCTTTTTTTTCTTGCTGCAGCTATGGGGGCTTACATTTCTAATATGCACCGGTTAAAATTTTCCTAAATTGTCCATGTCCTCAAAATCTACATTAAACAGAAACAGCAATTGTGCATAAGAAACTGCGATGAATTCAGAGCTATGGGGAGGTGAAAGCGGATATGAAGTTTGGAGGACAGCACTGATAAGGATATAGGAGACTATGCAACAGCATTCTCATCGTTTCCCGGAAAGATTGCACTAATGGCCAAACATAATCCATGCTGAGAGATCAAGCAAGGGATGATTTTACGTTCAGTAGTATATTAGGGCGAGGTGCACCGAAAAGTTGCTGTTGCACGCATTCATTACATGCGTTGCTCACTATTTCGACTAGCTTTCAACACTGCAAACAGACACATGCTGACAATCGTGTCTGCAAAGTATTACGCCTATGTACGCTGCGGCTACAACCGAAAATTCAAACAAGCCTCTGCACTTTTCATGTTTCATGGAAGGCTCATTCCTCCAGCCAGCAGAGATGACTCGGCGTCTACTGCACACAAATAGCCAGCAGCAGTGTGAAGGAGTCGGGGGGATTCCCGTTAAACTCGGAATGGCAAAACCGCTTGTGGAAATGCGTTGCGCAGCAAGTGAAAAGGGGTAGTAAAAAGAAAGGCAGCGCACAGAAAGACAAGGAGGCGGCGTGAGTGCTGACAGAAACATCACGTGGGCTTTCGGCTTTGATATAGAAGGAAGGCGCGGGGGGGGGGGGGGCGGCGAGAAATGACGCTTGAGGGCGCTCGGCGAGGCAGCGGGAAACTGGCTCGCCTCCTCGCAACGTGGCCTCACTACATTTCACTTGCTTCATCTAGGTGATTGGGAAAGCCATTGAAAAGTCAAATTGGCGGCGCATCCATCCTGTGCAGAGGAATGGTGACGTTATTGCGATTGGAAAGCTTTATTGTCACGGGTGTCACGACCACGTAAAGTCAGCAGGCTATGAAGCAAACAAAAGCACAGGGTAATGAGCTGTGGTTGAAGTTTAAATGTAGAAAATGCCGAAGAAAAGAGAAAATGAAAGTGGACGAAAAGATAACTTGTAGCCGATGGTAGGCGAACCCACGACCTTCGCATTGCCCGTGCGCAGCACTACCAATTGTGCTCTGGCGACGGTCATCAATTTGTGATGGTATATTTGTTTATCGGATACGATGCAAATTGTGATCTTTCTTCATCCGTTTCGCCGCGAGCCGCTGTCGGTTGGTCTCCCACTTGCTCCAAGCGAAGCGGCGCGGGCCTCCGCTGCATAGCGCTGCGGTGCTTGCGTTCTTTGAACTCGTGAGCGGTAAGCAGGTTCTTTGAGCGAGGCATGGACACGGTAAGAGGGCTCACTAAACGGGCACGTGGAGTGGCGTCATGCATGAGGTGTGCACTGCAGCCGGGCTTCTCGCACTTTAGTCTGAGCACCCTGTGTCCCCTAGCGGCGACGTCCCTATGGATAGCCATCGTTGCGATGGCTATCTATCAAATGGCCGCGCTCGACGCGGATGGGGCGCTATCGCTTGGGTACATTTAAGGCTGCATGCACCCATTGTGTCACATTGGCACATCCATTCTCAGGCAAGGAATGGGCACGTACCTATGTCACATGCGCTGCGCCGAAGTTGTTTATTCGGGTACGTACACAACGGCCCGTGTGGTCTGGTGTGCACATATCTAGTGGCACAAGCTAGAAGACATGAACAACTTGGGTCACTGGGTGAAATAGGTTAAGTACAGACATACCGCAAAGTAGGTAAAGCTTTAAAATAATTTGCTTATCGCAGTAAAAATTCTTGCGGTGAAGCGTATCCTGGGCGGAGCTTTATGACTCGGTGATAACCAAATATATCCGTCGGGGCCCTGTGAAGAACCCTTTAAAGCCGGCTTTTTCTCAGCGAAGATCTATGTGCGGGAAAGCTTGCTTTAACGATTCTACTGTTACGCCATAGGTATGCGCGGACGAAGGAGGCGGCACACCGGCAGTGTCACACTCAAAATTTAATTTATTTTCTGTTGCTTTCTCTTACAAAAAAGCAGTTTCCATCTGATTATTCCTACTCCGCGCCTCCTATGATCCCGGGATGTGGAGCATTAGGCCGCTTTTCGCTTTCACCGTTATTGAAAATAAATACGCGATAAAGTAAAGTTAAGCACTCCAACAGTGATCGCATGTTGGTCTTTCCATTGCGGGACCAATGTCACCGTCAGAACATCAGATAAACTAGTGTGATTTAATTTCTCCCGATGAACTGCAAGTGAGTGCCGCTTGCTGAACGTGGTTTATGACTGCAATGTCCAGCAGCGGGGGATGTCATAAATGATGTCCTAGTGGTGAAAGAAGTCAAGAACATGCAACTGAAAGTATTGGTGGTGGCAGTAATAATAATGGTAATGTTTTAGGCGGTGTTAGCCTCGAAGGTGTGATGAGTAGTCTTGTATGTTCAAGACACAAAGGGAGAAGATGCGTCCCTGGCTTCCTGCAGCAGGACGAGCCTCCTTTTCAGTGCACTAGTGGCGATGCCTTGCGGCTTTGCGAACAATCATATCAGATTAAAAACTATCTTCGCATAAAATATAGTAAGATATCGTTTTATATTTATTCAAATGGCAAAGGCTCGTTCGCCTGGTTTAGTATAGGAGCCGAAGGGAAGAAAATATACTCGGTCGTAGTCACGAGGCTCGAGTCTGTAAACAAGACCAGTCTCCCAGGCGAATACGAAAGTAGTCTTTGATCGCAGCTTCACTGGCTTGCTTGGTTCGACCCACTGCGCGTGCAGGACAGTAGCTTTATCGGCCGCATAAACTTTTAAACACTCGTTGACTAACTAAATTGACAAGCATGCTGTCAGCGCGCACAGGCAAACTATGCACGCATCACACTCAATGACCGTGGAAAGTCGCTGTGAAGACACTGGTGTATGGAAGCGTGGCGGCAGCAACAGCGAGCGAAGTGACCTTCGGGCTGTCTATCGCTTCAAAGCAAACTGAGCGGCGAGAACACAGCACATTCAAAGCACATTCAAAGCTACCTATACTGTGCCCCCAAAGCTAATCGCTTTCAAGACAAAGCCCGTGCGAACGCGCGGGCTTTGTCTTGAAAGCAGTTAGTTGCTCAGCACCTCATGCTCAGCAGCCTCATGCGACCTCATGCTCAGCAGCCCAACACTACGGCGGGTGCTGGCTATTCCTTCAAATTATAAATACCTGAAACGAAGTTCTCTTAGGACATTGGGAAACCTACCTAGTTGCAGCAGCGTGATACCTTCGAACACTTGCTTACAACTTTTTTACCCTGTATTTGATCAACATGCATGTACCATCGCACATAAACTTGGCGTATTGTTCTCCTTATGTTCGCAAAATTTGACTTCAGTTGTAGTTGTAATTATGCCTGTTGTAAGATATTGCAGTCGTAGTCGTAGGGATGAACTTGACTCTTCGTCGGGACTTAGGCGAACAGGATTTATTCACATTATTTACAGTTGAACATGAGATACATCGACAGTCTAGCGTGGCTCCCAAATGGAGCCCGCAAGACGAACATACAGCAACGGAGCACACAGCTCACGAGTACATTTCGAGCACGACAACGAGCACACACTAGCAGCCGACAATCGCTGCTTATAAGCACTCCACTCGACGTCATAGTTCGACGTCATTGAAGATGACCCGCCCTTTTGGAGGAGGAGGGCTCACATACACGCGCCGCACAGGTTTCAGTGCTCTCCGAAGCCGACGTCAGAGGGGCTTCGTAGAAATCGGAGCCGACGCGTGTAGCGCATGCGGGTAGCACATTGTCTTGCGTCTTGGTCTGCGCGTGGGAAGGAGCCTTCGTCGGCGTTCCCGCGGCAACTCCTCCACTCATAGCAGAACAGGGCGGCGTTGTCGTGTTGCGCACAAAGCCTGCTTCGTCGAACTACTTCAGTCACAACGGCGACGAGGCTAGAGCGTAACGGTGGCGGTTTCAGCACAAAGCCTGCTTCGTCGAACGCGGAGCCGAACCGGGCAGCGCGCCCGAGTAGCACATTGTCTGGTGTCTCGAAAAGCGCATGGGGAGGTACCGCCAATTACCTCCCCTCGAGAACTCCCCTGAGCTGACCCCTCGCCGCGTGGCTGCCGGTTATCCGCAGTTCTCTGAAGTGCGCCACCGTACCGGTTGGATCAGAACACGTGCAGCGGGTTGAAATAGCTGCAGGCCGATCTTAACACTGTGCAGCCGCCTAAGTTTTACAGCTTTCGTAAAATAGACGTAACGCTATGGACCACTTGCATACATATTCTACTAGAAAATGTCCATTTACCCCACCCATTTGGAACATTGCCTACACATTGTCCATACCATGCCTCTAATTTTCCCCTGATATAAACGAGATGCCTTGTTTAGCTCACCGAGGATACTGGGGAAACAAACTTCCCATCTTGTATGATGCACAGTATCACATGGGAAAACGGGGGTTTAGTAATTATCTGCAACGTTTGCATTTAAAAGCAGGAAAATGAAATTTTCGCATTGCATTGCGCTCAAAATTCTCTCGATAAACGCGATAGCGTTAAGGGCCCCTTGTCTCAAAAAATCCGACGACGGCGTCGCGCGTCCACCGTCTTATTCGCGAAAAATCATTTCGAACCACGCATACCCAATCACTATTCTATCACCAAAGTTGCTCATACCTTCTGTTTCATTCTTTAAAAAGTTAATTCCTCAGAATATTGAAAATGACGGCCCAAAAACAAAGGTGATGAAAAAAAAAAAATTCGCAGTTCCGCCAGAAAGGCGAAGCACCGATTGTGATAGTAAATTAGTAGATAGCTGTACGAAGCAAGGCGAGTAGATTTATCGGCCGTATAAGCGTTCGCTTACTAACTAAATTAACAATGATAGAATTCGTAAGCGTGACTCAACGAGGGCGTGGAAAGAAACAGTCACATTGAGACAGTGCTGTCTTTGTGTCTCTGCTTCTTTCTACGTCCTTGTTCAGTCGCGCTGCCACATTCTGTCATGGATTCAAACGAACTAGCCCCTCAACGTGTTTTAACTTAATTAACCAGCACGATATCACGCGCGCACAGGTAAACGTGAGCACACATCGTTCGATGACAGCGGAAACGGTCTGTGATGAGCTTTTACATGCCAAACCACAATCTGAATGTGAAGCACGCCGCAGTGGGGGACTCCGGATTAATTTTGACCGCATGGGGCTCTTTAACGTGCACCTAAATCCAATTACACGGGTGTTTTTGCATTTCGCGCCCATCGAAATGCGGCCACCGGGGCCGGGATTTGATCCCGTGACCTCATATGCTTAGCAGCGCAACATCAAAGCCACCAAGGAACCACGGCGGGTTGCTTGTCGTTCAGCAATTTCTTCCTCTACGGTTCAGCTGCAAGATCACGAGAAGGACCCACTCCGTCCGTACTGCTTCCCAGCGATGAAGCACCGACTGTTCTTTCCAAGCGCCGATACTGAACTGCTTACGTGCCTCTCCGAGCGCCGAGTTATGTCAGGCGCTGACGCCATCCGCTCCGCTCCGCGCTACCTGTGCGAGTTGTCCCCGCGCCAGCTGTACCGATGACGTCATCTGCAGCGTCGCTTGCCTATTCTTACCCAGGTCACCCACCATTCGCCGTGACAGCTGCGCCGCTGACCTCATTCTTGGCGCTGTGCCAGATTTTGTCGCCAAGCTTCATACAGCTGCATCACGAATCTTCCAAGTGGGGGAATATACGCTCACGCGTAATAGCTGCTTTCTGGGGCACTATATGGCAATGGCAGTAATGAAATAGCGCGACAGCATGTGTTGCCAGATGCACGTACAGTGTTGTGTTCGTTTGCTGAAACTAGAGTAAAGTGATATATATATATATATATATATATATATATATATATATATATAGGACTATAGCCTCTGGAGCAGCACCACATGCCATTAGCTGCAGGCTAGCATCTCCAAAGCATCTCCAATTTCTTATTAAAGCCAGCATCTCGATCAGCACTGCCTGTCAATCAAAAGTCATCAAGCGTTCCTGAAACCATATGAACGCTGAGCAGCAAAAGTGAGGTAAACAAAAGTAAGCATCAACTAATACAACGTTGCAACTTCATAGGCAAATCGGATACTCAAAACTGCCTTATGAACCAACAATGGGCATTGGGTAAGGGGGGTTCCACACATTGTTTTCACTATAACAATGTGTCCCAAGTAACTTGTGCGAAAACGTTAAAATATGTAAGTGCCACGTAGCTGGGCAAAACCAAGGCAATGCTGTATGCTGTGGCAATTGCTGCAAGTCAGACTATATTTTGCATGTCGCCTATTAACACAATTCATTATTTATAACCAACTTCTCAAATGTTCCGGCAGAAGTGCAAATGAATAAATGATAGACGATCCTGAAAAATCCTCGATCCAACTTTCTGTTGCTCGATACGTGCTATATAAAAGTTTTTTTCCAAGCCCAATGAAAAGCCCGCGGAACGCGAGAAATCGCTTTTTCGATGATGGAGCCGCGCGTGTCGCCGGCGTGAAAACGAAGCCACAATCGACTTCGTCGCTGACACGCGGCAGCTGTTTCTGAGGAAGAAGTAGAAGAAGTAGATGTATTGCCGCCGCGGTGCGCCATTTCACCAAAGAACAAGGACAAGGTGTGCCTACGGCACTTTTACGGGATGATGCATCGGGGAAGCGTCGGTAACCTATCAAACTACATGCCTGTCACTCCAGAAGAGAGGTTGTCGGCAAGAAAAGTCGGCCGGAGTTCGAGGGTGGTTTTACTGGTCACCAGTGGCTGCTTGGTAAGTGTCAGTGTATGTATACGACCTGCTTGCGCTGAAAGCATCGCTTTGAAAGTCTGTCTGTCTGTCTGTCTGTCTGTCTGTCTGTCTGTCTGTCTGTCTGTCTGTCTGTCTGTCTGTCTGTCTGTCTGTCTGTCTGTCTGTCTGTCTGTCTGTCTGCCTGTCTGCCTGCCTGCCTGCCTGCCTGCCTGCCTGTCTGCGCTTTCTTTCTTTCTTTCTTTCTTTCTTTCTTTCTTTCTTTCTTTCTTTCTTTCTTTCTTTCTTTCTTTCTTTCTTTCTTTGAAATCTCTGAACTGCTGTCCTATCTCTCCTGGTTCAACACTGCCCTATTTCCCACGTGTATTATAATCAAACAAAGTCCAGTTGACGTCACTGCCTTTCCTTCCTCCCTGTCTATTGATCTGTCACTCACCATAATAGCAGAAAGCGAGCGCTTCCTCCTGCTCATGTTTTACTTATAATAATAATATTTGGGGTTTTACGTGCCAAAACCACTTTCTGATTATGAGGCACGCCGTAGTGGAGGACTCCGGAAATTTTGACCACCTGGGGTTCTTTAACGTGCACCTAAATCTAAGCACACGGGTGTTTTCGCATTTCGCATGTTTTACTTATGTATGAATATGAAGCCTATACAGACATAAAGGTTAAGCGACATCATCCAACTGCATTTCACGAAATCGTAACAGTGCTCCCGTAACTTCTGCGCTCTGTGCGTCTGCACTTATTTCCGGTGCTACAACTGCGTCTTCCTCTTCGCGGTGCCCAACGATTGGGGATTCGAAAAAATGGGGATGCACCAAACACAAGGTATTACTTTTTTGTTGCTGCTGTGTTTCGTCTTAACAAGTGCACGCTCTTTTACAATGATTGTATAGGTGCTACAGTGACTTTACAGCTGCATTCACAGCGGCGTTTGCAGCTCATAAATAGTGACCATCATCGTTATCATCGTATCCACAGGCCAGCGATAAAATGAAATAAATGATTGAAGGTGTTATAGCAGCTCAGCCACCGCCGAGAAGGAAACGTTCACTTTCGAGAACGTTCGTTAGCTCTGCGCAAACATCTAGTAAGCATGCATCAAGAATGGCATCAACTGAAGACGAACGCTTAAGAGCCATGAAGGATTCCGATATGCAATAGTTCGGTGGTGCTGTATTATAAACAAAATCACTGAAACCTGAAGAAGCGTACGTGGCGACTGGTAACCCTTCGAAAATGAGTGCTCTGCTCTGTCGGCCGCGGTGGTGGCCCGCGCTGTAATATGGTTTGTTGAAAATTTGGTAATAATTGCAAGCTTTGGGGCCTTAGCAGTGTGTTCAAAGGGGCTGGTTGGTTCATCTTTAGAACAAGCAGCGCGACACAGGACGAGCGAGTAAAGAGCACAGGACAGAGCGCTGACTAGCAACCAAACGCTTTATTTGCAGAAGCAGAATATAAAGACGTCATTGAATGTGACATAGATATCCGAAAAAGAAGTATCTGTTTTTTATTCTAAAGCTTTGGAAGTTTATTACGCAGTCGTTACGACTCTCACCAATACGTACGCAGTGTCTAGTTGGTACCCGCAAAGCTAGCCCTCACGCGAAATGCGCCATAAAGACATCGACGAAGCGTGAGCGCCAACACACCAGCGCTCTTCGACGCCTCGGGAGGCTGTTGCGAGGGCGCTCACCGTAGTTCCAGCTACCAGGCGAGAGGATGTCGACTTTGCGGGATTGTAGCGTATACGGGCCACTTTGGTACAGCAAAGGTTCGGAAACGTTGAATGGACGAGTTGTAAGGCTTGCTTTGCAATACAATGCAATATTATTTATTAGGACGCGGCGGTACTGCGGCTATGCAACTACTTTCTTCATAGTGGAGATCGATGAAGCGCTAGCAGCGCCATCGCAGGTTGAATTAAGGTGACGTCCTCCGCATTACGTTTGGTCGGTCTGTGTTCAGGACGTGAATCAATCGTTACAAGCAACTTAGCGATGAGCCATTGTTCACTCTGCAGGGCTTGCCGTTTTCACCGACGCTTAGTGGTTATTGCGCTGAGTGGCATCAATGTTCCCAGGGCGACCGTGTACCATAGTTGGATCAAGCTGCTTCCGTGATACTTTTCTCAGCTAGTTATATAATGATTGGCTCAATGGCTGTGGCGTTCTGCATCGGAGAAAGATGTCTTATGTTTGACACACATCGCGGTAGCCCAGTAATCATAGCGTTACACTGCTGATCTCGTGGTCGCGCCTATTGACATTTTGCAAAAACCGCGCCGACGAATAGGAATACGGGATGACGTCAACACGGGCACTGTATTCCCGTAGTCCTGCTATCTACGCTGGTTTTTTTTTTTTTTACAGCGAAGCATTCTTGTCGAGGGCATGGCACTGTAGCACGGTTTTCCCCTGTGATCTACCATCTGGCTAGCCGTTCTCGTGGGCTTATCCCGAAGATAACGCAGTCTAAAAAAAATTTGGGCCGATCACGGAGGTTGTGCAGATCTCGGCTTCTCTCCGCCCTTGGCTTCCCTGAAAAGCGCGCCGAGGTTCTTCCACAAGTGGTGATTATTCCTGCCATCTTCATTAAAACTTCTTTCTGGGCGAGTTGGTGCATACTTGACATAAAAATTGTAAGAGCGCAAACACATGCAACCACAAAGTACCAAGGACGAGACCTGCCATCTGTCTGACGGTTTGACATCTGTCTGACATGTTTTCCTCTGACATCTTTCACGGCGTTCTTAAATTTATAAAAAAAAAACCTTTAGAATTTCTGCAGTGCTTCGCGGAATAGCTTCGCTAGTAGCTCGATGCTCTACGGTGCCTTGCCCCATAACTGCCTCGTTGGTGGTGGTTCCTCTAAATATAGAGCCGTTTTCTCTCCGCTCTTGCAGGAGAACTGGCGCTCAACACTGTGTACAACATCGTGCTCTTCACAAACGCAGCCAGTGACGTCATCCTCATATTCAGCATTTATTTTGTGCGTATGCTTTCTCCCTCCTTTCTTTTGTGTCGTAACTGCTTATCCTTCTCTACAAGAAAGACAATTGCATAACTGCTTGACATGCTGTAAACGAAGAACTTGTCCCACATGTTAATGTAACTCGCTCGATTGTGTACTCTGCGCAAGACGCTGTACTTCGAGCGCCCTGTGAAGAAATTTGGCATCGTAATTACGCTGTCGAGTCGAATCTCGTCACTTATTGGGAGGAAAGTGCACGTAAGATATCTACGGTCAATTAAGAGCTAATGCAATTGGGTAAAAAATATCCGGCTAAGTGATGGGCGACAACCGAAATATCACCATATCAGGTTTCACAATATTATTGTTAGAATACGTATCTTAGTATATGAAAATTTAGTTCTCGATAACTGCTGTTTTTTTGTTTTCGCTGTGTGCTCTTTAGTTTCACTCATACGTCAGTTTCTCGAAAGTAAGGAGCTATTTTCTTGAATATTCATTAATACTGCAGGGGTACTTTTGCCTTAATACCTTATTGGGGGTGATTTTGTAAATGTCTGAGTCTTCCTGTACAACTCATTCAGATGTTGGGGGTTTGGCTCAGGTGCTGTATACATGAACGGGATTCGATCAGTGGAGGTCCAAAATCAATCAGGCAGGCCCAAAAAGCTTTACTTTTTTTTTCCCACTTTCAGAAAGAGTGCACGCATGCAGATTCCGATGGTCGCGTAAGTATATACAAAAGAAAGTGGAACTATTCTTAAGGATTTTTAGGCGACCAGACAGATGCTAGTAGCGAGAAGTTTAACATTGTATTGAAGGCGTGAAACAAATACTTGAAATAAGAATCAAGCAAGGTCAGACGGAAAACTTCGTTGTTGCATATTGATCGAAGTACATATTTTCGCGTCTTAAAGAAGAATACTGCTGCACACTCAATACTGTCTACTGCTGAAGTGCCGGCATGCCTCTGGGAAAGAGGAGATGGGCCCCATGCGTGGATCCTAAATAGCGCTAAAAATACAAGGCCATACTTGAAAAAGAAAAAGGAACTACGCCGCTCTTTCGAGAGACATTCGCCTTTCGAACAGCCTTCATAACCTCATCGCTTATGAGAGGGACCAAGAAAATTTCCGGCGTCTTCTCACAACGCATTTTTCGAACTCTGCATAACCTAAGTGTTATATTTTCTTGCCTTTCTCGTTATTAATGTGCTACTATCCGTTAAACAATGTTTTGTTATAGCCAAATACATTCAGCTCGCTCTGTAGTTCTATTGAATATATTTTACTGTGTGAAAGTTTATTTAATCGAGAGTTCGACGTAAACCATAGGGGAAACCTCCATGTAGGCGATTGCACCTACATAGGGGAAACGGGCAACCTTAAACAGTGGCTGCGCCAACATCAAAACGATGTGCATGAGAGAAGAGCGGCTTCAAATGCTTTGGCAGAGCACGCAGCAACGACTACGCGCAATATTAACTGGATGAAGTCTAGTCTAATCGGCCAGGAAAGAAACTGGAAGTCACGTCTGTACCTAGAGTCCCTCGAGGTACAATTAACAGGACGCGCGTTCAATGGAAACGAAGGAACCCTCCCCCCGTCTTACTCGCGGTGCTTGCGGCACGTGCTGAAGCCTATTTGAGCAGGCACTTCAACCTTTTTCGCCCCATTGTGAAGAAAGATTTCGTATGGGAGCCGAAACGTTCTGTCTTTCAATAAGTTTTGCTTGGTCGGTGGACGCCTTTCTTCGTCGTGAAAGTTTGTTGATCAGTGACCTCTCGCGTTCAAAAGTATTCCGTTTGTCCATTGTACAATTGTAACACCACATTACGCTATGTTAGCGCATTTCTTACGCTGTATTTTTTGTATATGTATTCACATATGTATTAGAATTATTGTATCTTATAATCTTTGAGTGTACTCTCCCCTCTTACACAATGCCTCTAGGGGCTTGTAAGGTAACTTTAAATAAACAAATAAACAAACAAATAAATAAATAAATAAATAAATAAATAACTAACACACTGCTTTATGTGTTGTCATTCTTAGGTCCGTACCTGTGTTTTTTACGCTCTTTGGAATCCCAGAACAAACAGTAGCCTCGCGACACTTGGTTTTATTCACATACGAAAAATTATGTTATGATTAATTAAGGTTATGAATATATCGTGAAGGACAAACAAAGTCAACTTCTAAACATGCGCAATGTAGCTTTCGACGACCATATTGTCTAGGGAGTGCAGCAGCTTCCTAACGCCGATGGTGGAGCGCAGAAAATGTTGAATCATGCAACGCTTTGGAAAAGGGCTTTCAGTCTCACAGTTTGAGATTGGAATAATCAAATATATCCCAAGCAAAATAAAGCCATTAGAAAAAAAGTGGTCAAAATGTGTGCTCGCTTCAACATTTTCGTGAGGTCACCAAGGTTACTATCTCGCTACGTGCAGTTATGCGAAACTGCGCGACCTGAGCAGAAAATGTCGACTCAAGATCGACTCGGCGCATTTAGACTAATTCGTCAGCCTGCTTGATGGATACTGCGCTGCACTCAGAGGCCTCCTTGATAGCTGGCAAAAACTCAAAGTTCTCGCAAAGGACAAATAGCGCCTATGTGTACACTCAGTGCCTTTGCCCTTTCCTAAAGAAAGTTGGTACTTAGGGTAGAGATATGCGTATATGGGCGCACAGAGCCGACATACACGTCTAAAGGATTTAGGAAAGATGTAAACCAGGCTTCTGAAGCGTGTCACTGCCTTGTGTTGTCAAAGCGCTTCAAAAATTTTGTTTCATAAAGTTGCCGTGAAGCACTTTCGAGTTTCGACACCTTTTGAGAAGAAATGGTGTCTCGATCGACACAGCCGGGTGTTGCCAGTTTCTCGTTCATGTTGAGCCAGAATATGAAGAATATCTTCCATGCGTCGGAAATGCACAACTCATCATGGCGGGACCACCTTGTAGTTCACAAGCATTTCGGAACAGAAATCTTTCTATGTTGTTAGAGTCTCTTCAAAAGGTAATTCCATCGCTTTGGTGAGGCGGAAAAGAACTCGTACAACTTCTCACAGAGTGCAGAAAAAGATTGACTTCCTCTGCACAACTGTCTACACTGCAAGCACCAACCGGGTTTGAAAAGTGACTGCAGCATGGTACATAAATATCCAGTGGGTCCTTCTTTATTTGCTGCTGGAGGCCCTCGTATTTCCAGTTTCGAGTTTAGTACACTCCAGCCTTGTTGTTGGCGTCATTCTACGACTGGCCTCTGTAGCTGCTGATTGAAATGGTGTTCTTCCGAAGAAGAGAACACACGAATGCTGCCAGATGGTCACAAGTGCGCGATTCAATTAGTAGAAACCCTATGGATATTTGGTGGACATCATCGTGCAACATGCGTCGGATAATTACTGAATGCTAGCCAATATATGGCGGGGAATCAACAACGAAAGAACGTTTGGCTTCTCTCGTCTTCACAACAATCCATCTCCTTACGTTAATTACATGCCATGATGTCAACAAACTCGCTGCAGGTTGACTTGGATATATGATGGACCTATTACGTCATCTTCTGTGAACCAATTGCGATATAAATTACGACACATCCAATCTCATGATTACTGTCGATGTTAATATGATTATCTCTCGAGCAATATAGCAACACACCGTATTTCTGAAGTCACATTTATTTAACATCTGTAGTGGTCATTTTGAGATTTTCATTGCTTCGGCTACATGCGACGTACTTAGGTACTGACCTACTCTGCTATGCTGTCATGAGCATGGTGGCATGACGGTGACGAAAAAGCAATGGCGTCGATGGAACGACAAAGGCGGTGTTACTACGATAGTATGACGACAACGAGAACGCGATTCCTAAATGGTGACGATGGCATAACGACGACACCGGGACAGCGGGATGACCAGTGTATGGCGACAATGTCGTGACGACGACGGTATGACGACAACCTCATGAAGCTGAATGACTGAGATGGCACGACCACGAAGGTATGATGACGGCGGTATTACAAAAACATATGCGTATAGCGACTGTCTGACTACGACGCAATGATGACGATAACAAGACAACGGGGCATAACCTGAACTGAATGGTGATAGTATAACTACGATATAATAGGGAAGGAGGAATGACGTCGATTGATTGAAGAAGGTGGTATGACGACGACAATAGGACCACGTTACTGAATTCATAACCATGGTAAAGGCAGAGCCCGACGTTGATGACATGATGACAATGGTATGATGACGACACGGTGACAATGGCGTGACGGCGACAGGGCGACGAGAGTCGGATGATGAAGTGAGGAGGACAATGATGGGAACGACGGCGTCACTACGACGTGTGATAACGAATACATGGCGACGACTGCATGAAGACGACTCAACAATGACGATGGCATGACAGCGGTATGAGGACAATGTGATGACAAAGAGTGTACGACGACAAAGGCGTGACGACGACTGTATGACGAAGCCTCTATCCTCACGATGGCACTGCGACGATGGCATGACGAAAGTCAGACGACAAAACTAGTGATTACGATGGAATGACCCCGATGGCATCACAACGGCGTTGTGACAACGGATGCAAGATGACTCTATGGCGACGATGGCGTGACCACGACGGCATGACGAGAATCGGATGAAAAAGCTTGAATGATGACGGTGCGACAACCATAATGGCATCACGACCACGAGCACCTACGGGCCCGATCTATCAGAGAACGTTGACCACTGGGTTGGTGCAGAATGCATGTCGACGATGGCATGACGAGAGTCAAATAACGAAACTGGAATGGCGACGATTAAACGACCACGATGGCATGGCTCTGGGTCGGCGTAAGAGATTATATATATATACATATATATATATATATAGACGGATGGATAGACGGATAGGTAGATAGATAGATAGATAGATAGATAGATAGATAGATAGATAGATAGATAGATAGATAGATAGATAGATAGATAGTATAATAAAGGCGCGGCCTATGTCGTTACAAAAGAGGAGGCACATCCCTGCAGTGCGCTGAACCTGACCGGGAGGCTACTTCTTCATCGACGTTGGTGCTCAGAAGGTGAACCCTCTTTTTTTATATGGGTTAAGGCCAGATAGGAAGGTTGCTTGCGGATGCTGGTCGAGCAAAGGAAGATAGCCTCTAGATGGATTGTTTGCTTATAATCCAAGTACTGCTAAACTTATTTTAAGATTCTTGTGGTAGAGCGCTCCCTGCTCGACGCTTTACTACATTTATTGTGTAACCGAAATTCCCGGCGGGCTCCTGATGAGGCATCCTTTAGACTCGTTGAGGGGGCCGTCAAAGAAACCTTTTATATGGGGCCCCTGTTAGTCGCAGGCCTGAGGCTGCAGATCCTTTAGACCACGGGCTAATCTGATCCTCTTCCCCCAACCCCCTTGCGTTCTGGATCCGCCAGTGCAGTGAAGCTGCACAAATAACTCAGTGATCGATGAAAAATAGCATTAAAACACGTAGCACACGCCACGGAAGTGTTTTAACGTCAGCAGCATTCGGCGCATGTCTTCAGTATTTGTCCAGTCTTCAACAACAGTTTTCTGCTTTCACCCCCTTAGCAGCTCCTTCGTCTTCAAGTAATCGCGTGTAACCACACTACTTGCGCAGAGTATCATCGGAATATTGAAAATGTTCATCGCCTGGAACGCCGTCACCATCTTCCTCTGCTGGATCGCTGCGTGCATTCAAGTGCATTACAGATACAGTCAGGTGAGTACATGTTATGTCCACCTTCATTATGTGTTATTTGCATCCACTTCTTGATGCATTCTGTGATTTTATTCTCAGGTAGTTCAAGACGCTGGTGATTCGCCCAACGGCAGCTTCGAAACGAGGGGACCCAGTGTGTTTACGGTTAATGAAGATCACAAACCACACGAGGAAGTAAGTGGTGCTCACAGACGTACCAAAAAGGAATGAAAAAACGAACAAACAAACAACGAAATCTGCAGATCTCAGGCACTGTGGGAATCGCCGTTTTGCGAAGCATTTTGCATGTACTTGGTTACCCAGCATTGCTTGGGGTACTGCAAACAGCTATCAAAGCAAGGAACGCGTTTGTGTAAATTGAATTGTTGTGGGTGTGGATCGCGAGCGTACGTGAGTGTGGCTGTTACGAAGAAACTGCTAAACTGCGTAAAGTGCTACGTGTAAGTGCTGGGGAAAGTGGGCCAGTTTAGGAAGTAGTGCAGTTCGGCATACTAAAGCATCTTTAACGCGTACGCGTCATATTGACGTGTGAGTTTTCGCGGTTTTGTGACGTCGCGTGACAGGCAGATGAAGGGGATGGAGCCGTAAAGCTTTTGACCAATAGCTGAGGTCTAATGGCGAACAGGGGTCGAATCATAAATGACTTTTTTTTTCTTTCGTTCGCTCCAGTCATGCATAATCAGTGTGTGCACGTCATATCAGATGGGGAGCTATCACGGTTTTCCTGACGTCGCGTGACAGACAGGCGAAATGATGGTGGTCCAAAAAAGTTTTCGACCAACCGCGGAGGGAGATTGCAGAAATGGAATAGAAAAGTTTGGAATAGCTTTACGTTATAGCGCCCCAAGACAGGAACCTACCTGTCTACCTACGTATCTAACGCAAAGTGCCAAGAATGGGGCGAAGAATACTTCGCATTTATAAAATAATCGGTGGATATCCCGCGCGCATGTGGTAAAAGGTGATAAGCGAGGTTTCCCTTGAACTTTACTGAAATGCCTTCACTTCTCCTTGTTCACTTTCAGGTAGCCAATCGCTTCTCGCTTAAGGCACTCTCCGGTCTCATTTTATTCACTTCTTGGCATTCGGCTGCTTCTGTTTCCGACTTCTTTTAATTTTTGGCCTTGACGACTTCTTTATTACTTGCCTCTTGTTCTGCTTGTATGTGCGAGCACCCCGTGACGCATACCCATTCTGGGGGATTGGCCGAGATTGCTCATACAGCTCGTGTCACATGGCGAGGTTACACATACCCAGTGACCCGAGTTGTTGGCAAGACAGCAGCAGCCAACACCCGCAAAGTGGGGAGGAGAGGTTAAGAAAGCTTCGCTTGATGTTGAGCTAGATGTTGAGCAGGAACCATCGGGGGATGACTGTCAGAGTAAAGCGATAACTTCCCGGTAGCTTTGTTGTCTTTAGAGGGGTAAACTTTTCGGTAATTTCGAACGCACGAAACAGGACATGAAAAGAACAACAAGTTTTTCTTCCCACAAATTTTAGAAGGATGGCAGAAATATCCTATAATGTTTTAGTACATGCAAGTAATATTAACAGTAGACGACAGTGCACGCTGGGACCTATCTTCAAAATTTGCGTCAGTATGCTGACATTCTATAAGAAATACCTATCTTCTTTATTCGCTCAGATTTGTAGTAGCTTTCAGAATTCTCATATACCGACCATGCCACGTGCGCGCTCTCGTGCTCTCTTGGGGAGGGTAGGTTGGTGTATTGTCCACACACGCCTGGAAGCTTAGGTTTTCGGATTGCGGAGACCTTGAGCTCAATTACGCGTTGTGGGTTCTCTATGGCAAGGGCTATATCGGGCGCATTTAGATGTGCGTAAATAGTGCGAATAGAACAGCCATAGCTAGGGATTCTCTTGTGCGACCCACTTCACACCAGTTCCCAATGACACAGTATGCTTGCAACCTTCATTCATTCAGTGAGAAAAGGCTTGGTAAATAATTGAAAGAAAGGCAGGCCTAACTTTATTTTCTGAATTTCTGTCGAAATCCCAGAGCCGCAAGTAAATTTGACGTGACAAGCTCAAATTTTGTTCTGGTGTATAGGCCGTTTTCGGCGTCATATAAATTCGCAAGGGTTGCTAGGTTGAGCCTTTGGTTTATTCAATATGCCATGTAGACTGTAGTGTTTTTTAGTGAAAAACAGTTAACTATTGATACATGCAAACGTTGTCGAAATCCATGACATCTTGGCGAGCGAGTTCAGGGAAATTCAGGCGCAATCCAGGTTTCGTTTCTGCATTTTTTTTTGCCTGGCTTCCCGCGGAATGAAGCGGCCCTTTACCAATTGTTAATTGTAATGCACTAATACTTCTACATATAAGACTTGAAATTTTCCTCCTGATAGAACATCTAGTGAATGTATTTATTTGTCGGAAGCAACTCCAAATTGTTACTCTAGGAGAGCGTCAACTTGAGCTGTGCTGCCGGAGAACATACCATCCTGGAATGTGACAGCATCACGGCCTTCATTGAAACTAAGAGTCAAGGAAAAGAAGGAACTTCTGTGGATTATTTCCTCGTTAGAATGATACAGAAAGCCAAGTCAAGCTGGTTTTTTTTTTCTGAGAAAAGCTACTGGGTAGTAAACGAGTCTGGACACTGTCAAATTCCCCCTGATTGTCAGCTCTGGTGGTTTACATGGCGGCTACGTCCTCTCTGATTGGGTCAAAGCGCGAGCATGAAGGAATTTGCCAGTGTTCACATATCTTGATCCAAAAAGGAAGTGCTGTCGTGGCACGATGGCGTTAAATTTGTTACCCACGCAGTATCTTTGCTTAGCCAAATAATTATGGCTGTGACATTAAAGTGCAGCGTCACCAGCTGCGTGCTGCTCTCTATTACACCGTTATACTCCTCATTACAGGATCTGCATTTTTGGAGTGTTCTCGTGCTGGTCACAGCGATAGCAAGCGTGAGGGTAAGTATAGAGCAGTGACCATGTAAAGTTTGTGTTCATGGTTTGTGAATTGTCTGTTTTTCGGAAAGGGAATGCACCTGAAAAATAAGACGTGCAAGACTTCGCATGGCTCCTTCCTTCGATGATGCCCTTAACAGCCGGCCACAAAACTGTGCGGGCAAGGGAGGTTTTCAAAAAAAAAAAACCTAAAAAGATGAACCATGTGAAGCCTATTCGCGCAACCTCGCATGGAATGTTTTTATCTCTAATATAGTTCTTGAGACGTACACCAGTGAGCAGAAATTTACAAACCGGAGATTGGGTGACAAAGCTGATTTTCTCGTTTGGCTGCGAATGTAACTTCAAATATAGGTCTACGGTCCAAGCTTGGCATTACGAATTTTCTAGTGCACTAGTCAACATCAGTTTATGGATGTTGATTAGGAAGAATTTGTTTTCTATTTGGGCAATCCTGTGGTCGGTACACCTTTACTCATGAGAGTACGTATTGATCCATTAAATTAAAAGCGCCATGCTATAACTGAGCAGAGGTTTGCATTTGGGGTGAAAAACGTGTCCTGGGAACTTTCGTGGCTGAGTCTATATCGCCTTGGAGATGTGCCGTAGTTACGCTCAGTTACACGAGAAAGCCCAGCCACAGCATACAATTGCGAGCGAAACTGTGATGATAATTGGTGCCGTTAAATTATTTTTCTTTTTTTCTTTCTTTCTTTCTTTCTTTCTTTCTTGTTTCCATAAAAATCGAGGAAGTAAGGAAAAAAGAAAGCCACAGGAGCTGCTTGAAGGACTGCTAACCCCCTACAACATCGAGTTGGCAACAATGGAGCGAGTCAAACTTTTGTGATACACAACAATATAACTACGTCAATAGTTTGATTTTTTGTGCAAATATAGTTTCTCCAAGTGAGCCGTCTGAAGAGGCTAAGCACGCTCTCACACTAACAAGAATTATATAAAAAACAGCAGATGTATGCCAATATGAGCAACTGATACATCGAAGATATCGTAGCTGTACAAGTAATTTTCCCTCTGTTGTCCATGGTGTCTTTGTTTCTTGGCTTCTTACGATATGACTAATAAAAATCGGGCCCCTCGGTTTCCTTTCTTCACGTTCATTACATTACGAGGGTCTCGAATCCGGCAACATTGATGCCTTCAACTAGCATGTATGTGTTTATTGACCAGTTGCCGTCACCTAAATGGATCACGTACTCGTGACGCCTGTGGCAGACAGGATGTTGTTACACATCCGGCGCCTAGGTTTGTGACTGGTGGCGCTGGCTAATGCTCCTATAGGGTCAGTTTTAGCAGTAAAACATAAGTACCCCAAAAAGTAGACGGGAAAACGGCTCTGCGGTAGCTCAGTTTGGTTGCTCAAGAGCATCGAACGCGTAATGCGAAGGCGTGGGTTCGTGTCCCACCTGCAGCCAGTTGTGTTTTAATCCACTTTGATTTCTATTAACTTATCATTGCTTTATGCCAAGTACAAGTAATTTTCCCGATGTTGTTCTTGTTTTCCATGTTTCTGGATCTACATTATGCGTGCCTGCGCGCTTGTTGAGTTGTTGTTAGACGCTTCATACAGAACTTTTTATCCGTCAGTATTAGAAACGTAAAGGGGGAAAAGGTGTACGCGTGTGAAGTGTGTGAATTTATATATATATATATATATATATATATATATATATATATATATATATATATATATATATATATATATATATATATATATATATATATATATACACATACACGCCTCTACCATGTGGCCTGCTTCTCACACTTCACACACGTGCACTTTTTCCTCCTTTACGTTGCTTATACTAAAGCATAAAAAAAGCTCTCTATGAAGCGTCTAACAACAGTTCAAGAAGCGCAAAGGCACGCATAAAATAGATGTGGAAGCATGATCTTCGTGACAGCTGGTGCTACGATTTAACGAGCCGCATAAAGAAAAAAAATCACTCTTAGCAAGTCTGAGCAGCTTTAACACACAACACGATGCACTCGTATAGTCATGCACCGTGGCTAGAGCACCACGGTAAAGAAGCGGCAAATGGTAAAACAGGCAAACTACATTCAGAACCTGCAAGTTGGACTGCGGACAAACAGAACCGAAACACGGGTTGCCGTGATCAACGTCGCTGCTCAGCCGTGTAAACATGGTCGAGTTCAACATTGCAGTGGCAAAAGAAACCATGAAACCTAGAAATTTCCTGCCGAACGGTTTCGATCCATTAATGTATTTGCTGCCGTTCTTGCGGCCTGCGGGGAAATGTTTAGAACCATGTCGCCGGGGAGTTTCTGCAAGTATGTGAGCACTCACCACGCAACAATTGTTTTTCAGCATACCTTGATGATGTGGCCAGCACGCTTATGCGACGGGTGTTGCCTATTTTACTAAAAAAATGTGGATCAGAAAGAGAAGCACGAGATACGACACCGAAAATCATGGCGGACGGCTGCCTCCTTTCTCGAGTGCACTTAGCTGAGCCGCCACCAGTGGCGCATCCGTCGGCGCGCGCTGGACCATTGTATGAGGGCAATATTCGTGCATACGTTTGTTGAATTGCTTGAAGTGAGATCTTCAACGTACTGGCCACAGATCTACTGTTGCCACAGGTCAAGCATAGAACATGTCCTCAATGAACAATGACTTTTCGGGACGGGGCAGGCGCTGGTGCTGGTGTGCTTCTACCTGAGTTACCTGTCGAAGCTGGAACAGGAGGCGGAGGCCACCCCGGCGCTGACACCCGACCCGTCAAGCAATTCGGTTGTGGATCCGCGCAACCCGTGGCGCTGGTTCCAGATCAAAAGGCGCCCCACGAGCAGAGGCCGTTCTCTCCACGTGCCCAGCGACGGTCGCCAGAGTCGACGCAGCGGTGCCGGGTCATTCTCGCTCCTCGGATGGCTGACTCCTAACCCCTGGCGATCCGCTGTGACGTCGAGCGGTGCGCTTTATTTTTGATATACCAAAAGGGAGAGCGGGTGATGAGCAACAATCACAGAGGTTATCACCAGGTGGCGTACTCGAGGTTGGTCTACAGGCTCTCATATTGAAAGTAAGACCACCGTACAGCAGCGACGATTGGCTCGAGTACGTTTTAGAGCGCGGCCTTTAGGCACCAGTTCCTGCGGTGAGTGTCGGCGTCACACCTGGTAACCGAGCGCACAGCGAATGATGAAAGCCAACTCGGAGCGCAGCGGGAGATGAAAGACGGCGATGGGTGGAAAGTGTAGGAGGAAGTTAGGGCGAAAGCGTGAGAAGAAAAGCGTAGTTCCGCGCAAGACGGGCTGTGCGATGACGATGGCTACGAAATGGCGTCGCGGTAGCACGCGTAGTCTGTATGGAAATAAAGCGCTGCACGAGCGGAGGTCTGTTTGCAGCGGCTGATGGGAATCGCGCCTACGCATCATCCACGTGCTCAGACGCACCACACTTCGCTCCGTTTCCAACGTGCCGCGCAAGGCGGATTGTCCGCGCCAACCGATATTTCGCGAAATGAAAACACCTATAGAGTTGCGCTCAAATTTCGCATTAGCGAGTATCGTAATAGTCAGTCATTTTTTGCTGGAGTGAATACGTTTAACACGAAGGATGCGCTTGATTATAGCAGATAGCATGTCGCACGACGCAGCGCCCTGGTTTTGGGATGAAATGTGAGCGTCTGTGCTAATTTAACGGGTGATCCTGATGACGGGGCTCTTCCAAAGGGTACTCCAGCTATCTCGTGCTCTCTTTCAGAGGTGAAGGGCAAATGCACTGCATTTTTTGTGGGTGGAGCTTGTACTGTATTCTTATGTTGTCACCGACTACACCGCCAGGGTTCCCTCTAGTAAATTGTTTAGGAAACTTTATGCAGCTCCGTGCTTTAAAACTGTTCATTGAAATGATGGTGCACGTGATACTAACCGAACTACAACTCCCGAAGTTGTTGCGTTGCGCGAGTCGCATGGCTAGCACTCACTCTGCTGGCTACACCGCAGAGCCCACCCCCGGTCCCGGGCCTCCGCGCCCCGGCGGACTCGCCAATACTCGAAGCCGCGGCGCTACTGGCGGTGCCTCATCACTGGCCGGCGGGGTGACGCAACCAGCCACGCTGTACGACCCGGCAGAGCTACGTAGCCCGAGCGGCCTCGAGGACCCTCACGAACAGGTAGTATAATGTAGTGTTGCCTCCTAAACGCACAAATGGTCAAGAATGACACCGCCGAGTGGCGCTGTCGCGCTGGCATCAAGGGACTTTTGCGCTGGTGGCGTGAGAGCGCTGCATGCGGGGCAAAATTCTACTAGCGGGTGTACATCACTCCCATCTCTCGTTCACACCGCCTTGATTGCCTCTTGCACGGCGCGTGTTTGGGCACGTTTCGTACCGTGCGCGGTGTGTGCCTGCGTGCGTGTGCATGGACGTTTTACTCGAAGGACGATGTACGCGCTTCTATTTGCCTTTCCCCGCAGGGGCGTCTGCGTCAGCGGGCGTTTGGTGTGTCGCGACACCACGTACCCGAGCACACGAGGGTTGGACCCTCCCACGTGTAGCCGTGCGCGGCTTAGCCGTGTCCGGGGAAAGGGGGATCCTGGGGGTTGAGCCGATGCCGGGTGTTCGGACCTTTAAGGCCCCCGGCGGAGGCAACGCACCTCTTTGGCCTCTGCTTCACGTAGACGGGCACCCCCGGACTGACGCACCCGGGGGAAATCGGTAGTTGCCTTTTCCTGTCTCTCTCTCCCTCCAGCCTTCGTCTTCCTCTGACTTTTCTTCTTTCCTGTCTTCTCTTGGCTTCTTTTTACTTCCAATTTTCCAGGCAAGAAGGGTTAACCTTGTGTGAATAGCCAACCTAGGTTATTTCATATTTGGTTATAGTGATGGCGTACAGCTGGCGTTTACAGGACCTGTACATACAGTCCCTGTAGCGTCCCCTTGTAGGGCTCCATGGGGGGTGGCTGGCGTTATTGCCGAAAACTACATTTTTCTATGGCAAGTTCCTTTACTCCAATTCCTTATCGCCCTGAAAAAAGAGGGCACACCGAAGATGTATTTCAGTTCTTTGGTCGTCAAAGACCGAACTTCCCACGGTACCATGTCATCCACTCTGAAAAATCCGATAAACAAGTACGAAATATCTCCCCTTTTCTAGTTTCCTAGTCCTTAACTGATGTCCTTGGTCCAGGCTACAAGGTATCAAGGCTGGCAAGTGGTGATCTCCTGTTAGAACTGCATGCTCAGAAACAATATGAAAAGTTGCCCAGTCTAGCGTCATTTGGGGATGTTCCATTGACAGTAACTCCTCACCGCACTCTGAACACTACCCGCGGCGTTGTGTCTGATGACGATTTGCTCCAGCTGATAGAGGCTGAGCTCTTGGAGGGCTTCAGTGAGCAGAACGTTGTCAATGTCAGAAGAATTAAGATGAGAAGGGATGGTAAACAAATTCAAACGAAGCACCTAATACTCACATTCGGTTCAAGTATTCTGCCCGAGTCTGTAGAGGCCGGGTACATCAAGCTCCGTGTCAGGCGATATGTGCCGAATCCCCTAAGTGTTTCAAATGCCAGCGTTTCGGCCACAGCTCGCAGAGCTGCCGAGGTCGCCAAACATGTGCGAAATGTAGTGCCCTTGAACACGCCACTGAAGCATGTAATAGCTCTCTCCACTGTGTAAACTGTGACGGGGATCACGCCGCGTACTCGCGGTCGTGCCCCTCATGGAAGAAGGAAAATGAAATTGTAACTATAAAAGTAAAAGAGAATATATCGTTCAAAGAGGCACGAAGGCGGGTAGCATACCTGCCAAAGAAGAGCTTTGCCGAAGTGGCGCGTCAGGGGGCAGCGTCACAACGGCCTCCGGCAACTGTCCGACCCACAAATAGTGAGTCGGCAGTCACGCCATCTGCCCCCACGGTGGTCGCAGCTAGCGCTGCTCCACCAACCGAGCAGAAGAGACTACCAACCCCTGAAGGTGGGCGCAGCCGAGACTGCCCCAACCTCCCCAGCCCCTTCCAGCGCTGGCAACAGCCGGCGCAGCCAAATGCCTCAGGGGGCCCCATCGACCTCCGGGCTGGTGGGCGCAGGGGTCTTGCCCTCCAAGGCGGGCCTCTCTCGGGAAACATCTCGCCCGCAAGAGCACGTGTCCGGCGCCTCACAAGAGGCAATGGACACTACACCTATTCTCAAGGCGCACCAAGTGCCTAAGGAGCGGCGAGGCTCTCTCGAACGCTCCAGAAAGGGCAGAACCCCCGTTACAGGGCCTCGAAAGAGCTCTGTAACCTAAGGCATCACCTCCTTTTCCATACACACAGCACTTATTTACTTCCAATATGGCTACACAGATAATTCAATGGAACGTCAGAGGTCTTATTAGAAACGTTGATGATGTGCAGGAACTCATCCACAAACACAATCCAAAAGTGCTGTGTCTACAGGAAACACACTTAAAATCGAAACACACAAATTTCCTCCTACAGTATGTTACATTTCGCAGAGATCGCGATGATGCTTTCGCATCATCGGGCGGTGTTGCCATTGTTATTCAGAAAGGCATAGCGTGTCAACGTCTGCAGCTACAAACGCCCCTTGAAGCAGTGGCCGTTCGTGCTGTTCTCCTAAACAAGCTTATCACTGTGTGCTCGCTCTACATACCCCCACATTACAAATTAATTAAATATGAATTTCAGTCCTTCATAGCTGAATTGCCAGAACCTTATATTGTTCTTGGCGATTTCAATGCACACAACTACCTGTGGGGCGACCCTCGTATAGATGCGCGAGGACGACTTGTCGAACAGTTCCTTCACTCTTCTGGTGCGTGCCTGTTGAATAAGAAGGAACATACATATTACTCTCTTGCAAACAGAACCTATTCTTCAATAGATCTTAGCATAGTCTCCCCGTCTGTAGTGCTTGAACTTGAATGGGAAGTTGCCAACAGCCCTTACGGCAGCGACCACTTCCCTATACTGCTAAGATCACCTAAAGAAAACGAATATCCACCACACGCTCCTAGGTGGAAGATTGAGACAGCTTATTGGGAGAAATTTCGATCTCTTACTAGTATCTCATGGGCTGACATGTCTTCGTTAGGAATTGATGCTGCAGTGGAGTTTTTCACAGCCTTCATAATAGATGCCGCATATAAATGCATATCACAAGTAAATGGCTTGGCATGTAAACGGCGTGTCCCGTGGCGGAACGACGATTGTAGGATCACTCGAAAGAAACAAAACAAAGCGTGGGGGTTGCTACGCGCCTCCCCCACTGCGGGGAATCTTATCAACTTTAAAAAAGTAAAATCACAAGGCAGGCGATCCGCCGACAGGCCAGAAGAGACAGTTGGCAGAAGTTTTTATCGGGTATCAACACGTATACAGATGAGGCCAAAGTCTGGAACAAGGTAAATAGCATAAGAGGGCGACAAACATACTCCCTCCCTTTGGTAAACACACAAGGCGATACCCTGCAAGACCAGGCTGATGCTCCGGGTGAACACTTCGAGCGAGTGTCTAGCTCCCCTCACTATTCAGAGAACTTCCTTAAATATAACGAAATAGAAGAACTCAAGCCTCTGAATCGGAAATGCACGCCAAACGATCCTTATAATCGCCCTTTTACCATTGATAAACTTAAAGCCTCCTTGTCAGTATGTAGGAGCTCTGCACCGGGCCCCGATAGAATCATGTATGATATGCTTAAACACCTGCACTTCGACACACAAATCACACTACTTACACTTCTCAATGCTATCTGGGCTGCTGGTTATCTCCCATCGAAGTGGAAGGAGGCTATTGTGATCCCTATTTTGAAGCATGGTAAAGACACTTCATTGCTCACTAGCTACCGTCCCATAGCGCTTACAAGCTGCCTCTGTAAGCTTTTCGAAAAAATGATCAATCGCCGTCTGATACATCTCCTAGAGTCTAGTAAAATGCTTGACCCATTTCAATGCGGTTTTAGGGAAGGGCTATCTACAACCGACCATCTCGTGCGCATCGAAGCGAGCATTCGCGATGCCTTCGTACCCAAACAATCCTTCTTATCTGTATTTCTGGATATGGAAAAAGCATACGACACAACCTGGCGGTACGGAATCCTGCGCGACCTTTCGGCGCTGGGCATCCGCGGCAATTTGTTAACTATCATAGAGAGCTACCTAGAGAACCGTACATTTCGGGTGAAAATAGGTCCTGCACTGTCACGTACATTCATACAGGAAACTGGGGTACCCCAGGGTGGCGTACTCAGCTGCACGCTCTTTGTCGTAAAGATGAACACACTTCGTGCATCATTACCACCAGCTATTTTTTATTCCGTCTGTGTAGACGATTTACAAATAGGCTTCAAATCCTGCAACCTCACAGTCTGCGAGAGACAGGTACAGCAGGCCCTAAACAAGGTGTCCATGTGGGCAGACCAAAATGAATTTAAAATCAACCCCCACAAAAGTTCCTGCGTTCTCTTCACAAAAAAGAGATGCCTGGTCCCAGATCATTTTCTAGAACTGGGCGGGCAACAAATTCCTTTTAACAAAGAGCACAAATTTCTAGGTGTTATACTTGACTCCAAGCTTACTGTCATTCCACACCTAAAATGTCTAAAAACAAAATGTCTAAAAACTATGAACCTACTTAAAATCCTATCCCACACAACATGGGGTAGCGACAGGAAGTGCCTGCTGAATCTTTACAGGAGCCTAGTTCGATCACGAATAGACTATGGTGCCGTAGTATATCACTCTGCCGCCTCGAGCGCACTAAAGATGTTAGACCCCGTTTATCATCTGGGAATCCGCCTGGCCACTGGCGCATTTAGAACAAGCCCTGTTGAAGGTCTGTATGTCGAGTCCGATGAGTGGTCACTCCATTTTCGGAGAACATACATCAGCTTTAACTATTTTCTGAAAGTGCGCTCTAATAAGGAACATCCGTGTTTCACAACCGTGAACGACTTGACGTGTGAAACACTTTTTCGTAATAGACCCTCTATGAGATTACCTTTCTCACTGCATGTAAGAGAACTTGGGGAAGAAATGGACGTCCCATTTCTCGAACATCGCCTAATGCCTGTTGTTAAGCTATTACTGCCCTGGCAGTGGCAGGTGATAGAATGTGACGTATCATTTGTAAAGGTCACAAAGCACGCTCCTGAGCTTGAAATTATCATGCATTTCCGGAGCTTCAATTGAAGTACTCCTGCTCCGAGTTTTACACAGACGCATCAAAATCACATGCTGGCGTATCTTACGCTGCTGTTGGTCCCTCTTTTACTGAATCTGACGTGTTGAACCCCATAACAAGTATCTTCACTGCAGAAGTCTACGCAGTACTGTGTGCGGTAAAACATATAAAGAAACTGAAACTGGACAAAGCCATCATATTCACAGACTCCTTAAGTCTTGTAAAAGCACTCATTTCTTCTCAATCTTCTCAAAAGCATACGAATCCTGTCTTCAATGTACTCTACTCACTCTTATGTAACATCTACTTATCACATAGGCATGTAGTAATATGCTGGGTTCCTGGCCATAGAGGAATCGAGGGAAATGTGCTTGCCGACGAGATCGCCAAATGAATAGCATCGCAAGGTATTCGTTCTGCTGCTGTCCCTGCCACAAACATGAAGCCTTTTCTAAGACACAAACTCCGAAGCCACTGGCAATGCTTGCGGGACACAGAAACAAGTAATTAGCTTCACCTAATTAAGCCGAGGCTAGGTCCCTGGCACCCAGCTACGAAAATACGAAAAACAGATGTCCTGTTCACTAGACTGAGAATAGGACACACATCACATTTAGCACTCACAACTTTCTCTTGTCCGGTAACGAGCCTCCAACCTGTGGCAGATGTGGCGACCGGCTGACCGTCCTCCACATCTTCCTGGAGTGCCGGGAAGCCGAAAGAGACAGGAGGAAACATTTCCCGTTTGCATACCGCCATTGTATTCCCCTGCATCCGGCTATGTTTCTTGGTGACGAGCCGCTTTTTAAGACCAAAGCAGTCCTCGCTTTCTTAAAAGATGTTGTACTACATGTTACAAGCCCATTCATTTCGTAGCGCATCCTCTTTCCAGAAGATATCGCTAGGATAGATTCTCTGTATAGCACATGCCTCTAGGCCCTTGGGTTTCAAGGGCCCCGGGGAGGCAGTAGTGCTCTGGACTATTTTATACATCTAGATAATCACATATTTTATATATTGCATCATTCTATCTCAATGCGTTCTAATGTTCATAGTATACGTCAATAGTCATTCCCATAATTTTATTACTCCTACATTTTATGGAATTTGGATCAACTCTTTTAGGCCCCTTTACAGAAGGCACATTAATATCACAAAACCCATCTGTCCAATTCGAACTCATTAACATTAGCATGGCGCTCTTTGGCCACACCTGGCCCTTGCGCCATTAAACACCAAACATCATCATCATTTGCCTTTAAGAAGATCGGTGCGCTTGACGATTATTTTCATGGTTGCAATGCGGCGAAAGGGCCGCGCCTGCTTAGCCATGTAACTGACGATGAGCAAGCAATAGAAAACGACATCTTATGTGCCGCCGGAAAAATCGTCGGCACATACGATGCGTGTTAGCTAAAGTCATTTTTGCAGTTGCCCACAAAATGTTTGCTACAAATCCGTGTTGGCTCTGTTGCCGACAACGGAGTTCCATCGACACTGCACGGAAATACACAAAACATTCCGTCGCATAGCACAAATACGACATATGCCCACAACTTTAACTAGTACGTCCCCTACAATATAGAATAAGGCAGCAGCGTAAATAGCTTGGCCATTTTTTAACAGTGGTCCAGAGACGGAAGTTGAAAGTATTAGTAATCATTTCTGCTTCAGCAATGCCGGCGCGACGGAGACGCGGGCGTGTATCGTCCAGTAAGTTGATCGGTCGCTACAGAGTTGGTGCAGGTCATGTTAAGTGCATCGTGCACTTATTTATTTTCTCGGCACGCGTGAACTCCGGCCACTCCTAGCGCATGCAACACAAATGGTTTCCGTTCTTGGGCAGCGCACACACAACCCAAACACGAGAAAGAAGGCAGGACAAGCGCTGGTCTAACAACCGAAAGTTTTTATTTGAATAAAAGGATTATATGCCCAGTAATCATGAAATTCATGTGGTTTACATGTAAAAACCATCATACGCTCTCGATTGATCAATGGACGAGATCGCTTCGATTGCCATTTGTTTGCTTTTTTTGTTGGGCGCACCGCACTAATCCATGTCGTTCGTCCGCTTTTTTCGTACCATTTTCTCGTGAAACGGCAGAATTTCACAGGTGACATCAACCCTTTCATGTTTACATTGCTGTTGTGACAGTTAACAGCAGTCATGCGAAGAGGCGCTGTCGCAAACAAGAGACGTTTCGCGCTCAGTGCAAGGCATGCGAGGGCGCGACCTTGAAGGGAAGCGGTGGAAATGCACACCCGTGGGAGATGAAATCGTTTCCCCAGGGGGAGATACGAGCGCTGGCGTCTAGGATGAAACCTGGCGTGCGGACGTCTATACAAATAGAAATAATCTTTGTCGACTCCCCTCCAGCGAGTAGAGAACAGCACAGAGTTTCCAACGAACAATTACTAAAGGGAACGTTGTCGCTACGGTGCCTACGGGAGCTGCACGTGTGACTTCTCCGCGCCGTGGTGCATTGCGCAGTGACAAAACTAGCAACGAGGCAAAAAAAGTTGAGCGATACATGGAGTGAAGAAAAGATAGGAAGGAGTGGCACGGGGCCACATTCAAACTCAGCCCCCTCTCACCCCTAAAAAAGGCGGAGAAAAAAAATGAAGCTATGTATGTGGGCCTCTTAATGGCACACTTCACCTCCAACACGGGTCAGCCGGGCGTTGCACTATCTTTGGGATCAGCCCACGTATGAGGAGTGCTTGACGCGTGCTTCACCGCCACACCTACATGACGTTCGACGCCAAGCGCAAGCAGGACATCACCACATAGGCAGGAAATGCATCATGATATACACGGACGCCACACGCTCTAACATGTGCTCATGCGCGTATGCAATGTATACACCCGAACAGAGAGCACCGATCAGCCAAACATCTGGACCACTCCCCCCCCCCCCCGCCCCCCCTCCCTCGCAACATAGCCACTCTGGAAACTCTCGCGATAATATATCACTTACACTGATGCGCACAATGATGTGCACCTACTGACGCGTGCCTAGGCCTCCTCAGATACTTTAGTTCGATATACGGCAGGCGCACTCCCGTGGTTCCATGCAACCGCAATTACGACAGTGTGACGGAGTCGGGCTGTCGCTTCGCTTGTCGGTGTCACCTGAATATCGTGTGCGAGTGGTTGCCGCCAGTAAGTGTGCACAACGGTGGATGCTTCCATTCGAAATGTACGCTCTGGCTGGCGACTTTGCAGAGAAACCAACGCGTTTCGCGCAATGTGTTAGACTGTGCGATCAGTTGCAGTGTGGACTACTTTGTGGCTATTTGGCATCACAAATGTTAGACGTGTTACTCATTGGAGCAGACTGCATCTAGTACGTGAAGGAATAGGTAGTAAACAGGAAAAGAAGAAATGTTTGCGGATGATACGCTTAACTTACTGAAGGTACGTCTTGTACGTGATTAGTTCTTCAACCAAAAATCATTGTATTAATCTCACAGCTAAAGTGGTGCCACACGAGGCACGGAAGTTTGCGATGTGCTGTTTCATTCCCAACCCGCAGAATGTTTCATTCCCAACCTACTAAACAAACCAGTATCATTAATCAAACGAGACTGGACGTCGGCCGGCAGGCGACAGCACGAAGGACACACTTTATTAAATGGATTTGAAAACAAACTACTAAAGGGGTCCTGAATCAACCCTCAGGCTTGGTGAAATAACATAGTCCGCGGGTAGCATACGCTGCTGTCAACATGTCAGCCAAATTTTGCTGTCGTACGCGGTGCGTAGAGCTCGCAAGCGGTTCGCGAAGTAACCTTTCTCTCAAACGCTCTCCTTTCAACAGCAGGCCCTGTCCCCACTCTCTTCTAGACGCACTATTTCGTCATCAGATGCAATATCTTGTCATTCCCTTGGACGGCTACTATTGGCCGATAGCTGACATCAAGCTGCGGTCAGCTACATGGCGGGGATAGTATGGCCGCCGAGGGATGCAAGCCCGAGTCCACTGGCTAAGCGCACTGCGGCTCGCTGAGGACAACCGTGTTTGGCGTATGTTTAGCGCTTCGTGATATCAAAGGCGGAATTCATGGCGTCTACGTTAACGTCCAAAATGAAATTTGAACGGCGCACCACGGTGAAATTTAGAAGGCGGAGTGTTGTGGGCGCGCCACTCTGCGCTATAGCCTTCGCAGTGCAAAGCATTGAAGAAAGAAGGGGAGCACAGCGGAGGCCGTGTTTGATTGGCGATAACTCCGCTTCTGCTGGACGCGTTGAAGTACTTATTGCGGCAAAGTATTTCTGAAATAGCCTATTTTCACTTAAAATGCATTTCTCTACTTCGATAAAAAGTGGTTCAGGGCCCCTTTAAGGTGAGTTAGACTTACGGACAATAATTCTGTCAGGGTAAATGAGGAAGCCTTTGTTTTGTTTTCTACACAGAGTACAATTTGTTTCAGCCGCGACCGACTTGAAAGTAACTCGCGGGTTACGACGAAACGCATGGTGCCATGGGTTGAATTCCACGCTATGGCTGCCGTGTTTCAACAGGAGCGGAATGCAAAAACTCCGTAGATGCATGCTCAAAACTTACTCAAAGCTGAGATTAATCCACAGCCTTTTGAGACTATACGATGCCCGTCACCGCCAGGGTGTAGCTTTCAGAGGCGCAAAGCCCCATCATTTTAATTAGTTATGTTCTTTCTCTGCAGGGAAGCACTTTCTCCCCGCACCATAAAAGGCACCTAAAACGAAGACGTACAAAGAGGGAAGGTCGGACGCATGCACCGGAAGCAATACGACGTAATAGTGGCCAGGGGGTAAATGACATAACTTAGTTGTTGAGTATCCAAAATGCAGGTCACTGCCATGCCTGTGCCGTTTCCTGATGGAAAAGTTGCTATGTGGTCCGCATGGTGATTTCATCGGTTGCGCAGCATCTAGTTGTCTTAACAACTTCGTAACGACTTCTATTCGGTGTTGTTAATACTAGATGCATTTACAGACAAATGTAGACAATTAGGTACAGATGTTACGACCTAGATGTTAACAACTAGATGCAGTCAAAAGTGTCCCGCTTAAGGCTGCTCAGCACGTACGCCAAGCGTCTGCATCGATAGCTGGAGAACTGCTGCTTGTTTAATGGTGCATTGTTGGTGGTGTGCAGGCAAGGTGATGAGTATGTGGATTAATTTGGTTATCTGTGGGAAATTATAAAATATCTTCGTTGATTTCTTGTGGAAGCATTTCGTAGGGTTCAAAGAACTAGGCAAGTTCTCTACTGGGCGGACAGTTCAAATGTTGCATGAATAATGCAGATTAGGACTGTAGGTTTACGCTCCTTGAAAAACTTGCTGATGTAGTGGATCACTACAAAATTATCAATGTCGCGCTATTGGAAGGGCATGAAAGAGGTTTCGGCAAATGGAAAAAAAAAATCAGTGCCCTTCCATTCTGTGAAGAAGGACGACCAGCGAAGCTGGGTATTGGGCCCCTTAATGGCGAACTGCACCTTCGCCGCGGGTCTGCCCGGCATTGCACTATCTTCGGGATCGGCCCACTTATGGGGAGTGCTTAACTCCTGCCTCACCGCCGCCGCGGGTCGGCCCGGCATTGTACAACCTTCGGGATCAGCCCACGTATGGGGAGTTTTGTGTCTACACACGGACACGATCCCGGGGGAACTAGCCGTTAATAGCTTCGCTGTAAAATTGGTTACGCCTTCGTGTTAATTAATTAATTAAGGATGACGACCAGCGCGGGAGCAGTAGCCCGAGGGCGTTCGCGCGGTAACACCAGGGTGCGCCAACGAGCCAGCTGTGCAAGCACACGACGACGCTGGAGCCAATCCTGATGATGATAGTATTGTGTCTACACATGGAAACGCTCCTAGGGCAACTAGCCCTAAACAGAATCGCTATGAAAAAAAAGAAGAAAGAAAGTTGACAGCGAAATACGGAGCATTAAAAATTTCGTAGGAATAGAGTGTGCCCATTCAAGATCATGTTTCTACAGCTTAAAAGCCTTGCCGTAACTGTGGACCCACAAGAAACAATATGCCTCGGAAGCTGCGATAACGCATTCTTAGCTATGCAAATTACGTTTTGGTAAGAACCAGCGCGATGACCACCAAATTGACCGCTCAACGCGCATGTCTTCCTGCATATGCCACACATGCACTGTTCGTGAGGATTTGGCACCTCTAATACGCACATGCAAGCGCTTTGTTACCGCAATAAAGAACTGAAATAGTTCATTAAGCATCCATCGAGTAACACGCCGTGAACGCGCGGATCGTTCTTGACTGTGGGGAAAACACCGTGCTTGCTTTGTGAGCGGCAAAGACGTGTATGACTTTTCTTTTTCGAGACACACGGATTAAATGAGTACTGACATGTATTTTCGAAGTTGTAGACACTCTGCTACAGGTGTCTCGCATGGGGAATGCTGACACTTATTAAATGGGAACTTAGGGAAGCACTTATAAGATACATTTATGTCATACTAAATTTGTTCTCAAAATGCCAGGCTTTGCGTCATGAACGACATCGCGACGTCATGAGAGAGTTAAATTTGCTGACGTCCTGTAACAATAAGGCTATGCATGATAGCGTTTTTATGGAGATATATAACAAGTGTGCTGCACGCATTTTTATCGCTGCGCTTGCGTGTCACCACCATAAGAAGCGCAGGCACGGTGCGAGCTAACTTACATAGTGACGTCATAATTAATCAACCCTCCTGGGCATTGGAACCGAAACTGGTTAAAGAAATCAATTTAACAAGCACGTGTCGCTCCCTCGGGCATAATCTTCGTTGGCCTGCCATGCTCGGTGTTCTGCCATGCACGCTAGGCAACATTGGACACCGCACCCAATAAACACCGACGAGCAGAGCTGCTCGGCGGTCAGTCATCGTCATCACCAAGCTTCGGAGCCTCCGTCTAACGGAGGGTGCCTCGAGCCCTCCCTCATTCACAAACCCGGGCGGATCGTGACACTGGCGACGAGCACCCACGAATTGTCCCACACCGCCGCGAGCTGCGAAACACCGCCCCCCGTTGCTGCCGTTATGCCGCTGTATGTGAGGCTCGAGCCGTTCGAGGGAGATGACTCCGCCTGACCAATTTACGGGGAACAAGTCCACGTGTTCTTCCGGGCAAACACATCCGAGGGCAAACAGCGGGACATTCTCCTGGCCAGCTGCAGGACCCGCGTCTTCAGTCTACTGCTCGACCTTCTCAAGCCAGCCACGCCGCATGTTAAGATGCTGGGTGAGCATCTCGCCATACTGCGCTCTCATTTCAACCCAGCATCGTCCGCACTAATGGAGCGTTTCCGCTTCAACAACCCGAGCCGCCGGGAAGGAGAGACTCTCGGGCAGTTTGTTGCTGCGCTACGAGGGTTAGCGAGTGCCTGTGTTTTCGGGGGCCAGCTGGACTCGCTGCTCCGGGACCGTTTCGTCTGCGGCATCAACAACCCCGACATGCAGACGCGACTCCTGGAGCTTCCCCACTCCTCGCTGGACGACGCCGTGAAGGCAGCGCTGGCAATGGAAGCTGCCGCCAAGGACGCCGGCGAGATGACCCGTGCGACTGGCTCACCGACGGCGGAAGCGGTGGTCAACAAGTTGGAGACAAAGCGCGGTACCTGCGTTCACTGTGGTGGTGACCACTCCTCCTCACAGTGCCAGTTCTCTCAAGCACAATGCTTCACGTACGGGGAAATCTGGGCACCTGGCACGGGTATGCCGAAGGGGGAGGACGAACAGCAAACAGCAGCAGCAGCCTGGTTCAAGCCTAGGTACCAGACAAGCCTGTGGCCAGGGTAGCCGTCGCAAGGGTACGCGGCGGGGGCGTGCGGGAGCAGGCTCAAGTTCTTCCGCGGCCAAGCTCCACGTCGTGTCCGTCGGGGCCACGTGGTCATGCCGATTTTCGACATGTGGCACACAGGCTTTGTTCCGTCGTCTGTACCACCATACATGCTGACCGTCGAAATATGCAGGCACCCAATTTCCATAGAGCTGGACACAGGGGTTAGGCCGGGTAACTCTTCAAGCGTACTTTCCCCAGTATGTCCGTTGAGGCTTCGGGCGTGATGCTGCGCAGCTACTCCGGGCAGCTCTCCCAGGTCCAGTTACAGGCATAGGTCAGCGCTTGCTTTGGCGACAGGGAGGCAATCCTTCCCCTTTGCTTAACCAAGGGGTAGTCGCCGACGCTGCTGGGCCGAAACTGGATAGATGCACTGGGTGTTCGTGTGCCAGAGTACCGGGAAGCCAAAATGCATGTGGTGAAAGACGTGCCCAGCCTCCTGACCGAGTTGAAGTCCCTGTTCCAGCCAGGGGTGTGCACATTCGACGGCACGACGGCTGGCATCTATCTACCTGAGGGAGCCCAGCCACGTTTTCTTGAGCCTCGCCCACTGCCGTTCACCCTGAAGGACGGGGTCACCCAGGAGCTGCAACCGTTACAGCGAGAGGGCATCCTGGTGCCCGTCAGGACGTCTGAATGGGCCGCTCCTATCGTACTCGTCCTCAAGCGAGACGGCAGTGTCAGGATCTGTGGGGATTGCAAGGTTACCATCAACCCCGTCGCTACCGTCGAGAAGTACCCGCTGCCCCGGATAGAAGATCTCTAGTCAGCGTTGTCCGGTGGACAGAAGCTCACCAAGCTCGACCTCAGAGGCATTTATCAGTAGCTGGTGCTCCAGGATGCCTCCCGGAGGTATGTCACAATATCGACAACTTTGGAACTCTTCCAGTACACGCGCTTACCGTTTGGCGTGGCCTCAGCCCCAGCCATAGTTCAAAAGGAGATGGACAACCTCTTCAGGGGCAGGAGGCACATCGCGGTGTACTTGGATGACATCCTGGTTACTGACAGCGACGACGAGGACCACCTGCAGAACCTGGACAACGTCCTGGCACGGCTGCAGGACGCCGGTCTCATGCTCAAGCTGGAAAAGTGCGTTTTCCTGGCCCCCAGTGCTGAGTACTTGGGACATGTAATTTCCCAGGCTGGACTAGCCCCGGCTCCCCACAAAGTTGATGCTGTGCTCAAGGCGCCTAAGCCCCAGAACAAGGAGCTTCAGAGCTACCTCCGCCTCATCAACTTCTACAGTAGTTTCCAGCCAAACCTGTCGGAGCATCTACAGCCGCTCGATCTACTGCTTCGAGGTGGTCAGTAATGGGCCTGGAAGAAGGAGCAGGACCGGGCCTTTCAGCGCAGCAAGGAGCTAATTACTAAGGCTCCAGTGCTGGTACACTTCGATCCTGCCAAGCCTGTCGTCCTGACCGTAGATGCGTCGCCGTACGGCGTGGGAGCCGTCCTGGCACACCGGGACAACGATGGCCAGGAACGCCCTGTTTCGTTTGCTTCTCGTCGGCTTCATGCTGTAGAGCAATGCTACAGCCAGCTGGACAAGGAAGGCCTGGCCCTCATGTTCTGTGTCGAACGCTTTAACCAGTATCTGGGGGGTGGAAGTTCGAGGCGGTCACGGACCACAAGCCGCTATTGGGGCTGCTGGGGCCTGACAAGGCAGTTCCCGTGCAGGCATCACCTCGAGTGGTACGCTGTGAGGCAAGCCGCCGCCTTGAGGCTGGCGGCTTGCAGGTACCAGCTGTTTTACCGTCCGGGAAAGGACCTAGGACCTGCCGATGCCTTGAGCTGCCTGCCGCTGCCAAAGGTATCTCATGCTGTTCCGGAACCTGCTGAAGTGTTCATGCTGGAGCACGCGTACCCGGAGGTGCTTTCCGGACGCAGATTACCCAGATACTGTTTCAGTACCGGACCATGCCCCACGATGTCACTGGCCTTGCCCCCTGAGAGTTCCTGCTGGGTCGCACGGTCAAGACACCCTTGGAAGTCTTGCATCCGGACCTCCAATCCACAGTGCTCCTGAAGCAGCTGAAGCAGATTCTGGCTGCTGACCAAGGGTGCCGTTCCGGGCCTTTGCCGGAGTCGGGAGCTCCAGTTTTCGCCAGTAACTCCCGTCCTGGCCCACCCTGTTCCGCCGGACTGGTGGTGTATCCTGCCAGCGTCTCATCGCTGCTCGTCCGCATGCCAGACGGGGCCACGCGGCACAGACACGCCGACCATGTTAGGCCTCGCCGCAGGACCTGGCCAGCACCCTCGACTGCCAATTCAGAGTTACGGCCCGCAGGAGGACTAGCGGCAAAACCTGTCGCTTCCAGCGGAGCACCGCCCATCTCGGAGGCCGCAAGCGTTGCCACTGGTGCGGCGCCGTTTGGCCGATGGCAAGTCCGGCACCACTCACAAGGCCGACTACTACGAACCCTCCGGATGGAGCGAGGCTGGCTCAGGTAGCAGCTGGCGTTGCCACACTCGGCCCGCCAACACCTGTGCCCAGGCGAAGTACTCCACGGCGGAGGCCACCGGACCGTAACTCGCCTGAGTAGCAGGCACTGTCGACCCTGCTAGGACGGAGGCAGGGCCTCGTACTTTAAACTTGGATGTTTGTTGTCGACAAACAAACTGGGGGTAAGGAGGTTTAACAAGCATGTGACGGCCCCTCTGGCATAATTTTCGTTGGCCCACCAGGCTCGGTGGCCTGCCATGGTCGGTGGGAAATATTGGGCACCGCACCCAACAAACACCGACGAGCGCAGCTGCTCCGCGGTCAGTCATCGTTCGTCACCTCCACGCTGCGGAGCACCGTCTAACGGAGGGTGCCTCGAGCCCTTCCTCGTTACGCATCCGGGCCGATCGTGACAATCAAGCATTGCAGTAAATTATTTAGTGTGGTCATGTGCTTGTAACTTTTCTTGTATTGTCATAGAAGGCCTGGGCTTTCGATTGCAGTAAAAAATATGAGAAGTTGGAAAGATGCCGCCAGTACTGATTTTCAATACTACATGACGGAACTAACTTCACCTTTTTTTACTGGAGCAGAAGTTATACTCTTTCTGAAACACAAGGACCTTTTTTAATATGTGCCGTTTCTTTTTTTGCTTTTATTGTGTCTTCTTCCATGAATAATTTTTCTCGCGCCTAACTTTTTAGAATCATTCCCGGAAATTATTTATTGAATCCTTCGCCCTAATAATACGGAGTATCATGCCAGGCAAATCGCCAGGCTATAGCGTCTCCAGCTATCATTAGAATCACTCTCCTACCCCCCCTACCCCGCTCGCAGAGCACCTACGCCATGCACGTGGTGCCCAACCTGGGGCGCGTCTCGTACATCTGGCACCGGTCTTCGTCGAACGCTGAGATTCCAGCGGCGAGCATCTCTCGCGACCAGCGGCTCCACTCCTCATCTAGCTTCGAGGCGATGCAGATCGCAGAGCTCGGAGGTGGCTTTGGCCGGCCGCACATGAGGCACTTCGAGGACACCGCCCGTTACGATCCGCGCCGCTTGGTCCTTCCCAAAGAACCCGACGTGGTCGCCGACGAAGGCCACGATCTCGAGTTCCCAGTTGAGGACCAGCCGGAGCACTGTAAGCGGTTACTTGTCTTCAGCGCTATGCAGTCTTTGTAGCGCAGAGTGCTTCGACATAACAGCTTCAGTCACGTTGTCTACCTTTGAGTACGCGCTTTTTGTCTGTTTGCCAATTCTATCCCCGCGGAGGTGTAGAGAAAAAAAATACAAGAAAAGCGCGTACGCTGAGCTGCGTTTCAATTGAACCATCTGCTTATACACAACGTGATTCTAGTTTACTTCGAGCTGAAGGGTATTGCTACACCCAACCATTTTGGAGGCACGATCACGTCAATAAAGGCAGTACAATCTTGGTGTTCGACGAGCCACGTTCCGTCAGCAAAAGTGAGCAGGTTTAGGTAGGTGCTTTCTTTACCTCTTCTCCAGGGTTGGGCTTTGCTTTTGTCTTCCTTACCAGATATATTGAAGGGTTTATATATGCGAAACTTATATGTGCCCCAATCGGGGTAATTTAATTGCCGTCATTCCCGATTCGCAAACGCACTGTCGTTACGCCGTCGTGATCCTTCCAACGCCGTCACTCCAGCTTCGTCATTCCATTGTCGTAGTGTCACTATCATCAACACATTGTTGCCTTGCAGTAGTCGTCGTATAATGCCGTCGTCATGTCGGTATATGGTCATCACTCTGTCGCAGTCATTCCAGTTTCGTCATGCCGTCGTCGCTGTTGTGTTGTCGTCATATCGGCGCTCTTGTTCTATCGTGGTCAACCTGTCTATGCCATTCCAATGTGTCTATCCAGTTGTCCTGACGTCGCCGTCGTCACTAGGTCGTCGTCATATACACTCGCCATAGCGTCGTCGTCATGTTGCAGTGTCGTCATCCCATATTCCCTCCGTCGTCCACATTCCTTCGTCATTATGCACGGGATTTGTATTATCGAACACCAGGGCCCGCATTCACGAAAGTTTATTGCGGTAAAAGCCTTCGTGCCAGCCAGTAGTGATGTAGGATATATCATTAGCGAAAGCGATCAGTCAATGAAAAACAGCGCTTACGAACGAAAAGCTTTGCGAATTCGGCCTCACATGTTTATATTGAGCGATACGTTTTGTTAGCTCTATGTCTACAAATGGAAAAGAACAGCGTTTTTTGAAACACAAGTAAAAGCTTCGCTTAAATGAATTCCTAGAGCGCCTGAGGTATGGATAATGTTTTTCCTCATAATCAAACCTGTTTAAGAGAACAATTTTCTTACGAGAACTTGTTTTCATCGCAGTGGCCCAACAAGTCAGCCCAAAAGATGTTTCGGTGGAAGAGCGGACCCGAGGTGTCCTGTTCAGTTCGTCGAGGTCATTTTCGTTGCCCTCTGACGGCATCGATCGGACCGGAGGCTCAGACCAACAAAATGTGACGGCCACATCGGGGCAACTCGCTCTGGAAGCACAAATGGTGTCCCTGTTCAGGGGATGGAACGAGGACGTCCATCAGGGCTCCACTAGTTCCAGAGCCGGTCCACCTGGCCATGACTCGCCCCGCCTGTTGTCATTGCCACAGGAACGGCCCATTGTTCTCGACCCAAAGCGAGTCAGCTTCGGTGTCGCCATTGCAGAGGCCGCCACTCCACCACGCTTGGACGGCACAAAAGAAGCAAAAAATGAGGCTAAGGGCCGTCCCTTGCTAGCGCAAGAAGTCTGTGGCTGGCATCGGACGACCGCCGACGCAAAGAATCTTCAACATGATGATCCCGGAAGAGCAGCAGAATCAACAAGCGCTGCTGAAACCTCTAAGGAAGATAGCAATTCGGTGCCTGAACAGAGGACCCAGCCGGTAATGGGTCGACGAGAGACACCGCCTTTCATCAACCCTCAGGTTCCGACTATATGGAGGGCCCGGCGTTCTGGCGCCTTCCTTTTTTCGCCGTACAAAGTGGTAACTCGAGACAGCGCCCAACAGACGGACTCATAAGTGCGCCGTTATATTTGCCTGTGAGAAATAGGCATGATCTGCCCAGATCACACTTGCATAAGGTCGGTAAACTGAAGATGTCAAAATGTGGAAATGGACAATGGTTAGCGCGAAGCCCACACCACGTCGCACGTTTACCTCAGCTTTCTGAATTTGTAGGGGTGCGAAAAAATAAGTCACATTGCTTTCTGCTTGGGGATACTGATAAGTTCGCGTACTGCATTCTTTGTAGGTAAATTGAGGTAGGTACTTTGAACAAACAAAGAAATGTGGCAACGTTTACTATAGATGAATTTAAATGCTTCGCGCTCTACTTTGGGAGGTCGTTCTACATATAGATGAGACGGTCATGTCTTAGCAAAGACTCTTCGTGGCCATGCCTGTAACTTTTGCGCTTCACCTCTGTGTCACACGTGGGTACTATTGGGGATGATGCTGCTTTTAGAATTACATTGCAGCATACTTCGTGACAGGATGTTTGTCCGAATGCCGACGACGCTCTGAGAGTCGTGTGGAGAGATTGTTTCACCAGCGAAGGCAGTATATTGTTCAAGTGTTTCTTAATGCGCTTTGCTTACCGATATGTTGCATAAGATCTTTTGCAGCCACTGCTGCTGCGCAGAAATATTCGAAGGCCGAGATTCGGAGTATTATGTTCTAGAGATGACTCCATAACGCACCTGCGCGATAGAGACACTGTAGAGGGAGCGGTGTGAGACGGTGATGGTTTGCTTCGTAGACTACTTGTGGTTTTTAAATCTGCGCCTGCTATGTGTATATCGGCGTTTTTTTCTCCTGAAATGGTACCCGTCGGTTCGCAGTTGTTCCATGCGAATACAATTCGCGAACTCCTCGGAAGCAGAACGCCATAACCACTCAGTCATTGCGGCGGTTAAAACAAGTATGGATTTAACACCTTTGTTGGTAGTAGCTAAATGTTTTATGCTGGGCTGCACGTCGCATTCAGTACGGGTGCATAACAAGCGTTCGGTGGTTGTCTGGCGTTCACGACTATGCCGCAGTGCTCTAGTGACTCTTCCAAAGATCTAGAATAATCTTTCTAAAACGCCCTTCTATGCGTAGGACATGTGACGGCATTATCTGCTTGCGCGTTGCTCGCGGTGCCGTGACGTTGGGTCTGCAAATGATCGTATAGCACAACCGCCTTCTCGAAAGTTTGGCGGTAAATGTGATCAAGTGGCTCCCCCTAGTTTGTCGTGTTACCACTGCGTGAGCACATTATATATATATTCATTAAGTACCTGCATCGCCAATAAGGCATTACAGCAGGAGGAGTTGAATTCAAAATACAATAATTTGTAGAACTGTATTTGTACACTCAAAGCGTGGTAGAAAGCCATCAACAGATGTAATTAACATAACATCAGGCGGAAGACGATTTCAGGCGCTTGCTGTCAGGACAAAAAAGAAACCGCAAAACGTCACCTTTAAAAGCAAGTTCCCTTGAAAGCAAGAGGCTTCGGCAAGCCTAGGCCTCTTGGAGCGAGCGCGCTGACGAGGCGTGGTGCCCGAGCTCCCGAACACTGGTTTTGGTCAAGTAGCTGGCGGTTTTCTTTTAATCTGTCTCTTTTACGTAATTGTTTTGACCTTTTGTTTCAATATCTGCTAACCTTCCAGAGTAATTTCTTGTTTCTTTGCAATGTCACTCTCATCGCCAGGCCAGGAGGCTTCCTCCTGGTCGGCTTCTGTTCTAACTCTGATTTGCCGGTGGAGCTTTTCTTACGCAGTGGGACGAGCAGCGTACCTGTGGTTTTGGTTCAGAGTGATGGCTGAGTGATCAGCATGAAGAATCCCAAAGCAATTCAAACCGAACTCCGGATGGCCTCGGCCAATTTTAAGCAAATCACCGAGTTTCTACAGTTTGGCCGAGGGGGCATTCTTTGCTGGTCGTCAGACCAGGCTTGCGTTCAAGATTTACTGAAGTGCGATGTTTTCGCGACACATCCGGTCAGCAGTGTCATTCCTCATCACCTTGCATGTGCCAAAGGCCTAGTCCGTGGTGTCGACTCAAGTCTATGTCCGGCAGAAATTTTGGAAATGTTTTCAGCGGCAGGCGTGATTTCTGTGTATCGTTGCAGCCTTGTTGAGAATAAGCGCATACCCACAGAAACAGTCATTGCTAATTTTGCTGGAATGAACCACCCATCGGAAATCAAGGCATGGCCACATATATACCGAGTTGAGCCTCTATCACCTCGTGTCCTTCAGTGTCTAAAGTGCTGGCGGTTCGGGCACTCCATAAAAGGCTACATGTCTAACACACGATGCCGAATTTGTGGAGAAACCATCATTCATATGACTGTTCTTCCCGAAATGAGTCCTGCTGCCTTTGCAATGGTCCCCACCCCGCAGATAAGCCTAACTGCTCTGCAAGGTCAAAAGAAGTACAAATCCTTGAAATAATTGATAGACGTCAATGCTCTCGTCGTGAGGCCGTTGGTGAAATTCAGAGCAGGACTCAGGGGTATGCTGGTATAACGGTATGCTGGTAAAACTCAATCTCTGAGGCGGCGGCGGCGGCGGCAGCGGCAGCGGCCGCGGCAGCAGCAGCAGCAGCAGCAGCAGCGGCGGCGGCAGCAGCGGCAGCCGCGGCAGCGGCAGCAGCAGCAGCAGCGGCGGCGGCGGCGGCGGCGGCGGCGGCAGCAGCAGCAGCAGCAGCAGCAGCAGCAGCAGCAGCAGTGCGATACCTGTGCGAGTTGGCACCGCACCAGCTGTGGCAATTACGTCATCAGCGCCGTTCGTCTATTCTTACCTACCCGCCGTGGTTGCTTAGTGGCTATGGTGTTGGGCTGCTAAGCACGAGGTCGCGGGATCGAATCTGGGCCACGGCGGCCGCATTTAGATGGGGGCGAAATGCGAAAACACCCTTGTACTTAGATATACGTGCACGTTAAAGAACCCCAGGTGGTCGGACTTTCCGGAGCCCCCCACTACGGCGTGCCTCATAATAAGAAAGTGGTTTTGGGACGTGAAACCCCATAAAACCAACCTATTCTTACCTAGGTCATCAACTATTCGCTGTGACAGCTGCGCCGCTGACCTCATTCTTGGCGCTGTGCCAGATTTTATCGCTTAGCTTCATACACCTGCATCGCGAATCTTTCAATTCGGGGAATATACGCTCACGCGTAATGACTGCATTCTGGGTCACTTTGGCAATGAAAGTAATGAAATAGCGCAACAGCATACGTTGCCAGATGCACGCACGGCGTTGTGTTCGTTGAAACTAGAGCAAAGTGATATACTGCGCAGCACCGCACATTGTTTTAAATAGATGAAAATGCAGTGAGACAGGCCAAGTAAAAAATCGGAAGAAATACACACACACACACACACACACACACACACACACACACACATATATATATATATATATATATATATATGCTGCTATGTGCTATATATATATGTGCTATATATATGCTGCTTAAATGCCAGCCTTTCGTATTGAATGACTTGACATTGTTGCCAGGTTACCTATCTCGTGCTGCAGGGTCATTCGGTACAGTCCTCCCATCCATCCCAACGTCGTCCTGGTCCCCAAACGCGGCAAGGCTCCGATTGTGGAGAACCTCCGACCCTTCTCTCTCACCTCCTGCATCGGGAAAGTGGTGGAGCACGTCGTCCTAAACAGACTAAACAGATATATCGAAAAGAACTACATCTACAATCACAACATGATTGGCTTCCGTGCCGACCTCTCGTAGCAGGACGCCAGGAAGATGATCAAACATCATATCATCGACGGCAGTACCAGGGACACCAGGGCCCTGCTCGGACTCCACCTCTAGAAAGCGTTTGACAACGTTCTCCACGAATACATTCTGGCCTGCGTCGCAGACCTCGAGCTGGGCCCCAAACTATATGTCTACGTCCGTTCGATCCTGACGGGGAGGAAAGCGAAGCTGCGGATCGGTGGCGTTGTCTCCGACGAGGTGTCCCTGGGCCCATGGGGCACGCGCCGCAAGGCTCGGTCATTTCGCCTGCTCTCTTCAACATCTACATGGTCGGCCTCTCGAGGAATCTGGCCCAAGTTGAAGGTATCAAACACACCATCTATGCCGACGACATCACGATCTGGTCCACCGGCGGTTAGCGAAGGGCAAGTGGAAAGCGCCATGCAAGAGGCTGTAGACGTCACGGAGCAGTACCTGTTACCCACCGGACTCAGATGCTCCCCGACCAAATCTGATCTGCTTTATAGGAAAGTAAGAGGCGGCAGACCCAAGGGCTGGAAACCGGTCTCGGAAAGTGCCATTTACCTGTTCACTCGGAGCGGTGATGCGTAACCCAGGGTGGACATCATAAGAGTCCTGGGTATGTTCATCGAATCAGGTGGCGGCAACGACACTGTGTTGCGCAAGGTCATTGCGGAGATCGACAATGCTTTGCGCCTCGTTTGAAGGGTCACGAACAGACATCGAGGCCGCAGGGAGGACAACCTTCTTCGGCTCATCAACGCCTTTATGCCGTGTGACTTCACCTACATGGTGGCCGTGCACAACTGGCTCAGAGCCGAGCGGAAAAAGCTTAATGCCCGCTTTAGAAAATTCGTCAACAGAGCCCTCGGGTTGCCCGTCAGAACTCATACCGAGGGTCTCCATGAGATCGGCATACATGCACAACACAATGGAAGAAATAGGCGAAGCTCATGAATGGGCCCAGCTAACTCAGCTGTCCACCTCGCCAGTCGGCAGGCTTATCCTCGAGGAGATTGGACTCGCACCCACCAAGAACTTGGCTGAAAACACCCAAATCCCCAGAGAAATAGGGGAGAAGATCGTGGTCGCCCCGTCGTCCCGCAATGTTCATCCCGTTCACAACGCAGGCCGTCGCAAGGTAAGAGCATTTAATATATTGAAGGAAATAAACAAGGACAAGATCGAAGCAAGCTTCGTGGACGCAGCTGAATACCGAGACGGCAAGGCTGTTGCGGTTTCTGTCGTGGACACGCTGGGTGAAGTCATAACTGTGCTTCCGTCCGGACGATGAACCCTGAGGTGGCCGAGCAAGTGCCCATTGCACTCGGCATGCAAGACGGTCGGAGAGAAACGGTGTATAGCAATTCGAAAGTGGCCGTAAGTGTATTCGAGAAAGGCCGGGTAGCCCCGCAGGTAATTTAAATTCTGAAAGGTGCCCAACACGGCGACACCTCCATACACTCCACCCTTTGATTGCCTGCCCACGTCGGGGCGAATGAGGGGGTTCCTCTGAACCTCAACGAGTCTGCCCACGAAGCTGCGCGTGGCTTCACCGACCGCGCTGCCGTCGCATCTGGCGACTCTCTCCCCGGAGACAGAGACGCTCTTATCACGCACAATGAACTTACTAAATTATTTTACTTAGAAGGGTTCTCCCGCCGCCTCACTCCAAGCTAAGCTGGCCGCACGTGGTCACGCTCAGACTTGCAAACGAACTCCTACCGAAATCTGGCGTCCCTTAACAGCATATATCCCGAAATTTATCCGAATTTTTCTTGCGTGGCCTGCGGTAAGGTTGCTCCTTTGCCTCATATGCTCTGGGAGAGCGGGTCGCTGGGCCCGAAATTCACCAAGGAAGAGTGGGACGCGCTCCTGCGAAGTCCCGTCTTTGAGGAACAAACCCTGGCCGTCCAGCGCACAGGTGATCGGGGCGGCCGACTAGATCTGTCAGTCCTGTCGTGTGATTTGCCGGGTGCGCGTTCTATCGCGTTTTGCTGTACCCAATAAAAGTTTATCCACTCACTCACCCTCCCATCCATCGCTCCGTCTCACTCGAGACTAATCATGTGAAGTGAGCGAGTGAGTAAAGACTTTACTTGAAAACAAGGTATTGACGGATGACCTTGTTGTTAGGCAGCCACGAGCCCCTGGGCCGGGGCGGCTTCTTCAGCTCTCTTGATGACCTTGGCTTGCAGGTCAGGGTCGGTGCTGAGCAACATGGCATCCCACTGCTCAGGATAACTTATTTCGGGATTTGTGTGATTTCCCGCTGGGCACGACCACATAATATGGAACAGATCCGCTTTTTTCTTATAATGGTTACATGTATTAGAGTGTTGGTCCGGGTAGTTGTAGGGATATCCGACGGGGTTGGGGTAAGTGTTCGTCCGAAGTCGTCTCCAAGCTACTTCTTGTCGCTTGTTAAGCGACTTGCGTGCTGACGGGTACACTGGCTTGGCTAACCTGTAGTGCTGTGTTATTTCCTGGTAACTGACCATGTGATCCCTCTCTGACCCTAGCGTGAGCCGTCCGGGTGCTCGGTTGGCGAGTCCTCGAGCGGCAGTGTGGGCGGCATCGTTGCCGGGTAGGGAGGAGTGTGCTGGTGGCTAAATGATCTGGATTTGTCGCGGGTGGTTGTGGGTGTTGGTTAGTGTCTAGTATGTGTTTTACGCTGAAGGCAACCGTGGCCACATTTATTTGCAATTAAAGCGTTGGTGGCAGAGCGACCCGGCGTACTACAAGGATATATATATATATATATATATATATATATATATATATATATATATATATATATATATATATATATATATATATATATATATATATATATATATCACTACAGCCTCTGGAGCAGCACCACATGCTGTCAGCTGCAGGCTAACATCTGCAATTTCTGATTAAAGCTGGCATCTCGACCAGCATTGCCTGTCAATAAAAAATCATGAAGCGTTCCTGAAACCATATTAACGCTGAGCAGCAAAAGTAAGGTAAACAAAAGTATGTATCAACTAACACAACGTTGCCACTTCATAGGCAAATCGGATACTCAAAACTGCCTTACGGACCAGCAATGGGCATTGAGTAAGGGGGTTTTTACACATTGTTTTCACTATAAAAAAGTGTACCAAGAAACTTGTGCCAAAACTTCCAAATATGCGAGTGCTACGTAGCTGGGCAGAACTAAGGCAGTGCTGTGTGCTGTAGCAATTGGTGCAAGTCAGACTATTTTTTACATGTCGGCTAATCACACAATTTGGTATTTATAATTATTCAACTTCTCAAATGTTCTATTCTAGCAAAAGTGCAAATGAGTAAATGATGGATGATCCTGAAAAATTCCCGATACAGGTGTCTGTTGCTGGATACGTGTTATATAAAAGCTTTTTTTGCAAGCCTAATGAAAAGCGAGAGGAACTCGAGAAATCACTTTCTCGATGATGGAGTCGCGTATATCACCGGCGTGAAGAAGAAGCAACAATCGACTTTCCCTTTCCTTTTCCATTTCGGTCTGTACTTCGCTTACGGCTTCACCCAATTCGCCACCACTAAAGACGTTTCTAACATTAGTTCCTCCACAGTTGAATTCTCTAAAACTATTATGGGTACCTGGACATTGTGGCTTACATTCAAATGAAATGGCAGACGCATTAGCGCGAGCATCCCTGAGTGGACCTATAATGCCTGTTCTTCCTTTGGTGGCTCACATAACAGCAATCAGATATAGAAAATATTCAATTCATAGAGATGTCAGTGAATCAATAACAACATGGACAGAGTATCAGCACCTCAGATTTCCGTGGAAAATCCAGTGGTGTCCATCAAGACAATCAGAAGTAGCAATCACGAGATTACGCTGCCGTGTCCCTCCATTAAACCTATATTTACACAGGACTGGTCTGACGCTATCGCCTCTGTGTCCATACTGTCAAGAAACAGAATCACTAGATTATTATTTTTTGGTATGTCGACGATACAAATTGTTAAGAAAAAGACATCTAGAACTTCCGCTCGCAAAATTAGGGTTAATGTTATCACCAGAAATCATACTATCTTTCGGTGCGTCTGTTATAGGGGTCAGCCAGAGGGACGTATTTGATGCCGTTTGCAGTTACATACAGTCAACAAAACGAATAACTCTTTAACTTTTGTCTTGTAATTTGTTCGTTTTTGTATGTTTTTTTTATCTCTCTTTCGTTATATATATTTTTTTTCGCATCGAATAAGTAGCACTTCAAAAGAATAGGTGAACGTTTCAGAACTCAATTCTTGGCCAATCCCCCAGTGTGGGTATGAGCCATAACATGAGGCCATCATCATCATCATCTGCGTCGCTGATACGCGGCAGCTGTTTCTGAGGAAGAAGTAGAAGAAGAAGGAGATGCATTGTCGCGGCGGTGCGCCATTTCCCTAAGGAACAAGGACAAGGTGTGCCTACGGCACTTTTACGGGATGATGCATCGGGGAGGCGTCGGCACCACATCAAACTACATGGCTGATCCTCCAGATGAGAAGATGTGGACAAGAAAAGTAGGCCAGAGTTCGAGGGCGGTTTTACTGGTCACCAGTGGCTGCTTGGTAAGTGTCAGTGTATGATGCGACCTGATTGCGCGCAAAGCATCGCTTTGAAAGCTTTTACTTCCTTCCTTCTTTCCTTCCTTCCTTCCTTCCTTCCTTCCTTCCTTCTTTTTTCTTTCTTTCTTTCTTTCTTTCTTTCTTTCTTTCTTTCTTTCTTTTTTTGAACTCGCTGGACTGCCGTCCTATCTTTCCCTGTTCAACACTGTCCCATTCCCCACGTGTAGTATAATCAAACAAGGTCTAGTTGACCTCGCTTCCTTTCCTTCCTCCCTCTCTACTGATCTGCCACTCACCATAAAACCGGAAAGTGAGCGCCTCCTACTGCTCACGTTTTACTTATGTATGAATATGAAGCCTATATAGACATAAAGGTTAAGCGACATCATCCAACTGCATTTCAGGAAATCGTAACAGTGCTCCCGTAACTTCTGCGCTCTGTGCGTTTGCACTTATTTCCAGTGCTACAACTGCGTCTTCCTCTTCGCGGTGCCCAACGATTGGGGATTCGAAAAAATCGGGATGCACCAAACACAAGGTATTACTTTTTTGTTGCTGCTGTGTTTCGTCTTAACAAGTGCACGCTCTCTTACAGTGATTGTATAGGTGCTACAGTGACTTTACAGCTGCATTCATAGCTACAGTTGAGCTCAGAAATAGTGATTATCGTTGTTATAATCGTCTGCCCAAGCCAGCAATAAAATAAATTAATAATTGAAGATGTTCCAGCAGCTCAGACACCTCCGAAAAGGAAACGTTCACTTTCGAGAACGTTCGCAGGTCTGCGCGAACTTCTTGTAAACATGCATCAAGAACGGCATCAACTGAAGACAAACGCTTAAGAGCCGTGAAGGAATCCGCTATGCAATAGTTAGGTGGTACTGTATTATAAACAAAAATCACTGAAGCCTGAAGAAGCGTACGTGGAGACTTGTAAAATTTCGAAAAGGAGTGGTCTCCGCTGATTGCCGCAGTGGTGGCCGCGCTGCACCATGATTTATTGAAAATTTGGTAACAATGGCAAGCTTTGGGGCTTTATCACGCAGTCGTTACGACTCTCGCCAATATGTACGCAGTGTCTACTTGGTACCCGTAAAGCTAGCACTCCAACGAAATGCGCCATAAAGACATCGACGAAGTGCGAGCGCCAAGACACCAGCGCTCTCAGACGCCTCGGGGGGCTGTTTTCGGAGCGCTCACTATACTTCCAGCTACAAGGCGAGAGGATGTAGACTCTGCGGAACTGTCGCGCGTTTGGGCCGGTTTTGTACAACAAAGGTTCGGAACCGTTGAATGTACGAATCTTAAGGCTTACTTTGCAATCGAATGCAATATTATCTATACTGACGCGGTGGTCCTGTGGCTGTGCAACTGGTTCCTTCATAGTGGAGATCGATGAACCGCTAGCAGCGCCATCACATGTTGAATTAAGGTGACGTTCTCTGCACTACGTTTGGTCGGTCTGTGTACAGGACATGAATCAATCGTTACAAGCAACTTAGCGACGAGCCATTGTTCACTCGGCCGGGCTTCCAGTTTTCACTGACGTTTAGTGTTATTACGCTGCGTTTGTATCGCCCTCCTTGTACTGCGGCTTAACTCTGGCACCGATGTTCCCAGGATGACCGTGTACCATAGTTGGGTCACACTGCTTCCGTGATACTTTTCTCAGCTAGTTATATAATGATTAGCTCAATGGCTGTGGCGATCTGCTGTTGAGAAAGAAGTCTCATGTTTCACACTCATCGCGGTAGCCCAGCGGTTATAGCGTTGCACTGCTGATCTCTTGGTCGCATCTCATTGACAAAAACAGCGCCAATGAATAGGAATACGGGAAGATGTCAACACGAGCACTGTATTCCGGTTGTCTTATCTTATGCGCTATTTTTTTGCAGTGAAGCATTCTTGTCGAGGGCATAGCAGCGTAGCACGGTTTTTCCCTGCCATCTACCATCTGGCTAGCTATTTTAGTGGGCTGGTCCCGATGATAGCGCAGTCTCAAAAAATGTGGGCCGATCACGGACGTCGTGCAGATCTCAGCTTCTCTCCGCCCTCGACTTCCTGGAAAAGCGCGCCGGGGTTCTTCCCCAAGTGGTGATTCTTCCTGCCATCTGTCTGACCGTCTGACATCTGTCTGAGCTGTTTTCTCCTGACATCTTTCACGGCGCTCTTAAATTAATAATAAACAAGTCCTTTAGAATTTCTGCAGTGCTTTGCGGAATCGAAGCCGCTTCACAGGATTTCCTTAGGCAGAGTTGCTCGATGCTCTACGGTGCGCTGCCCCTTAACTGCCTCGTTGGTGGTGTTTCCACTAAATATAGAGCCGTTTTCTCTCCGCTCTTGCAGGAGAACTGGCGCTCAACACTGTGTACAACATCGTGCTCTTCACAAACGCAGCCAGTGACGTCATCCTCATATTCAGCATTTATTTTGTGCGTATGCTTTCTCCCTCCTTTCTTTTGTGTCGTAACTGCTTATCCTTCTCTACAAGAAAGACAATTGCATAACTGCTTGACATGCTGTAAACGAAGAACTTGTCCCACATGTTAATGTAACTCGCTCGATAGTGTACTCTGCGCAAGACGCTGTACTTCGAGCGCCGTGTGAAGAAATTTGGCATCGTAATTACGCTGTCAAGTCGAATCTCGTCACTTATTGGGAGGAAAGTGCACGTAAGATATCTACGGTCAATTAAGAGCTAATGCAATTGGGGAAAAAATATCCGGCTAAGTGATGGGCGACAACCAAAATATCACCATATCAGGTTTCACAATATTATTGTTAGAATACTTATTTTAGTATTTTAAAATTTAGTTCTCGGTAACTGACTTTTTTGTTTTCGCTGTGTGCTCTTTAGTTTCACTAATACGTGAATTTCTCGAAAGTAAGGAGCTATTTTCTTGAATATTCATGAATACTGCCGCGGTACATTTGCCTTATTACCTTCTTGGAGGTGATATTGTAAATCTCTGAGTTTTCCTGTACAACTCATTCAGATTTTGGGGGTTTGGCTCAGATGCTGTATACATGAACACAGGATTCCATCAGTGGAGGCCCAAAATCGATCAGGGACACCTAGAAAGGTTTACTCTTGTTTTTCTACTTTCAGAAAGAGTGCACGCATGCAGATTCCGAAGGTCGCGTAAGTATATACAAAAGATACTGGAACTATTCTTAGCGATTTTTAGGTGACCAGACAGATGCTGGTAGTCAAAAGTTTAGAGGACGTACTTAATATTGTATTTAAGGCGTGAAACAAATACTTGAAGCAAGAATCAAGCAAGGTCAGTCGGAACACTTCATTGTTGCATCTTGATCGAAGTACATATTTTCGCGGCTTAAAGAGGAATACTGCTGCACACTCAATACTCTCTACCGCTAAAGTGCCGGCATGCCTGTGGGAAGGAGGAGATGGGCCCCAAGCGGGGATCTTAAATAGCGCTAAAAATACAAGGCCCATGCTTGAAAACAAAAACTACTCCGCTCTTCCATGAGCCATTCGCCTTTGGAAAGACCTTCCTAACGCCATCGCTTATGAGAGGAGAGGGAACAATAAATTTCTGGCATCTTCTAACAACGCATTTTCCAAACTCTACATAACCTAACCTGCTGCTATCCGTTAAATAATGTTTTTTTATAGCCAAATATGTCCCGCTCACTCTGTAATTCTATTGAATCTATTTTACTGTGCGACAGTATATTGTGCAGTGACCTCTCGCGTTGAAAAACATTCGGTTTGTACATTGCACAATTGTGACACAACATTACTCTATGTTAGCGCATTTCTTAAACTGTTTTTTTTTGTATATGTATTCACGTATTTATTCTAATTATTTTATGTTATAATCCCCCGTTACACAATACCTCCAGGGGCCTGTAAGATATCTTTAAATAAATAAATAAATAAATAAATAAATAAATAAATAAATAAATAAATAAATAACACACGGTGTTATGTGTTGTCATTTTTATGTCCGTACCTGTGTTTGTAGCTCTCTTTAGAATCCCAAAATGAACAGTAGCCTCGCGAAAGTTGGTTTAATTCACACACGAAAAATAAGGTTATGAAAATATCGTGAAGCACAAACAAATTTAACTTCGAAACGAGTTCATGAGAGTTGTTTGTTGGGCCCGTCGGTACGTGGTTATACTAGGAGAAAATACTAGGAGAGCAACTTTCCTCTCGCTTCGTCTATGTCTGCTTCTCGATTTTTTCTACATTAAGTATGCTGGCATTCTGCTAGTTTAACTTCTCAAAGTGCGCACTGTGGCTTTCGACGGTCTCATTGTCTGCGAAGTGCAGCAGCTTCCTGTCGCTGAGGGTGGAGCGCACACAATTCTGAATCATGCAGATGCTTTGGAAAAGGGCTTTCGGTCTCACAGTTTGAGACTGGAATAATCAAATATATCCCAAGCAAAATAAGGACATTAGAAAGAAAAATGGTCAAAATGTGTGTTCGCTTCAACATTTTCGTGAGGTTACGAAGTTTACTATCTCGCTATGTGCAGTTATGCGAAACTGTGCGACCTGAGCAGAAAATGTCAACTCAAGATCGACTCGGCGCATTTAGACTAATTCGCCAGCCTGCTTGATGGATACTGCGCTGCACTCAGAGGCCTCCTTGATAGCTGGCAAAAACTCAAAGTTCTCGCAAAGGACAGATAGCGCCTATATGTACACTCAGTGCCTTTGCCCTTTACTAAAAAAAGTTGGTACTTAGGGTAGAGATATGCGTATATGGGCGCACAGAGCCAACATCCACGTCTATAAGATTTAGGAAATATGTAAACTAAGCTTCTGAAGCGCATCACTGCCTCGTGCTGTCAAAGCGCTTCAAAAATTTTGTTTCATAAAGTTGCCGTGAAGCACTTTCGAGTTTCGACACCTTTTGAGAAGAAATGGTGTCTCGATCGACACGGCCGGGTGTTGCCAGTTTCTCGTTCATGTTGAGCCAGAGTCTGAAGAATATATTCCATGCGTCGGAAATGCACAACTCATCATGGCGGCACCACCTTGTAGTTCACAAGCATTTCGGAACAGAAAGCTTTCTATGTTGTTAGAGTCTCTTCAAAAGGTAATTCCATCACTTTGGTGAGGCGGAAAAGAACTCATACAACTTCTCACAGAGTCTAGAAAAAGATTGAATTCCTCGACACAACAGTCTACACTCCAAGCACCAACCGGGTTTAAAAAGTGACTGCAGCATGGTACATAAATATCCAGTGGGTCCTTCTTTATTTGCTGCTGGAGGCCCTCGTATTTCCAGTTTCGAGTTTAGTACACTCCAGCCTTGTTGCTGGCGTCATTCTACGACTGGCCTCTGTAGCTGCTGATTGAAATGGCGTTCTTCGATGAAGAGAACACACGAATGCTGCCAGATGGTCACAAGTGCGCGATTCAATTAGTACAAATCCAATGGATATTTGGTGGACATCATCGTGCAACATGCGTCGGATAATTACTGAATTCTAGCCAATATATGGCGGGGAATCAACAACGAAAGAACATGTGGCTTCTCTCGTCTTCACAACAATCAATCTCCTTACGTTAATTACATGCCGCAATGTCAACAAACTCGCTGCAGATTTACTTGGAAATATGATGCACGTATTACTACAACTGGTACAGCGGAACATACACGATGGCCAGATAAAGGAACAAAGCGCTGGCTTCCAACTTTATCTGGCCGGCTCGGCTTGCTTCTTCCTTTGAATGTTGTGATGTACCAGTTCTAGAATGCAATACCAACTCGTCCTATCCTCAACCCTAGTGGACGTATTACGCTATCTTCTGCGAACCGATTGCGATACAAATTACGGCACAACTCACCTCATGATGACTGTAGATGTTAATGCGATTAGCCCTCGAGCATTGTAGCGACGCACCATATTTCCGAAGTCACTTTTACTTAACATCTGTAGTGGTCATTCTGATATTTTCGTTGCTTCGGCTACATGTGACGTACTTCGGTATTGGCGTACTTTGCTATGGCATTCACTTGCCAAGGGCTCTCATGAGCATGGTGGCATGACGGCGACTGTACGATGCTAATGCAGTGACGACGATGGAATGACGAAGAAGCGATGGCGTCTATGGAGCGACAAAGGCGGTGTTACCACGATGATACGACGACAACGAGAAGACGATTCCTAAATGGCGACGATGGTATAACGACGACACGGGGACAGTGGGATGACGAATGTATGACGACAATAGCGTGACGATGACGGTATGACGACAATCGTATGACGAAGCTGCAATGACGGTGATGGCACGGCCGCGACGATATGATGACGACGGTATCACAAAAACATATGCATGATAGCGACTGTCTGACTGCGACGCAATGACGACGATAACAAGACAATGGGGCATAACCTGAACTGAATGGCGATAGCATAACTACGATATAGCAGGGAAGATGGAATGACGTCGACGGATTGAGGAAGCTGGTACGACGACGACAATGGGACCGCGTTACTGGATTAATAACCATGGTGAAAGCAGAGCCGAACGGCGATGACATGATGACAATGGTATGATGACGACAGTGTGGCGACAATGGCGTCACACTGAACAGCGCGACGAGAGTCGGACAATGAAGTGAGAAGGACAGTGATGGAACGACGGCGTCACTACGACGTATGATGACGAATACATGGCTTCGAGTGCATGACGACGACACAGCAATGACGATTGATTGACAATGAGGACAATGAGGACAATGGGATGTCGACGAGTCTGCGACGACAAAGGCAGGACGACGACTGTATCACGAAGCCTCTATCAGGACGATGGCATGACGAGAGTCAGATGATAAAACTAGTGATTACGATGGAATGACCCCGATGGCATCACTATGGCGGTGGGACAACGTACGCATGACGACTGGATGACTACGATGGCGTGACGACGACGGCATGACGAGAGTCGAATAACAAAGCTTGAATGACGACGGAGCAAAGACCATAATGACATCACGACCACGAGCACCTACCTAGGCCCGATCAATTAGAAAACATTGACCACTGGATTGGTGCTGAAGGCATGGCAACGATATCATTACGAAAGAGGAATAACGAAACTTGAATGACGACGATGAAACGACCACGACGGCATCGCTTTAGGTCGGCGTAAGAGGATAGATAGATAGATAGATAGCTAGATAGATAGATAGATAGATAGATAGATAGATAGATAGATAGATAGATAGATAGATAGATAGATAGATAGATTTAAAACGGCTGAAGTCGCAAAGAATGTTAATCGCAATGAAAAGTATAGATAGGTAGATAGATAGATAGATAGATTTAAAACGGCTGAAGTCGCAAAGGATGTTAATTGCAATAAAAAGTATAATAAAGGCATGGCGAGTGTCGTTAAAGAAGTGGAGGCACATCCCTGCAGTGCGCTGCACCTGACCGTGAGGCTACCTCTTCATTGACGTTGTTTCTGAGGAGGTGAATCCTGTCTTCTTTGAGATAAGGCCAGAGAGAAAGGTCGCTTGCGGACGCTGGTCGAGTAAAGGAAGATAGCCTCTAGATAGATTATTTGCTTCTAGTTCAACTACAGCTAAACCTATTTTAAGAATTCTTGTGGTAGAGCGCTCCCTGCACGACGCGTTACTACATTTATTGTGTAACTGAAATTCCAGGCGGGGTCCTGACGAGGCTCCCTTTAGACTTGTCGCGGGCCCGAGGCTGCAGATCCTTTAATCCATGGGCTAATCGGACTCCCTTCCCCCACCCCCTTGCGTTCTGGATCCGCCAGTGTACTGAAGCTGCACAAATAACTCACTGACCGATGAAAAATGGCATTAAAACACGTAGCACACACCACGGAAGTGTTTGAACGTCAGCAGCATTCGGTGGATGTATTCAGTAGTTGTCCAGTCTTGAATAACAGTTTTCTGCTTTCACCCCCTTAGCAGCTCCTTTGTCTTCAAGTGAGTCGCACGTAACCACATTACTTGCGCAGAGTATCATCGGAATATTGAAAATGTTCATCGCCTGGAACGCCGTCACCATTTTCCTCTGCTGGGTCGCTGCGTGCATTCAAGTGCATTACAGGTACAGCCAGGTGAGTACATGTTATATCCGCCTTCCTTACGGGCTATTTGCATTCGCTTCTTGACGCATTCTGTGATGTCGTTCTCAGGTAGTTCAAGACGCTGGTGATTCGCCCAACGGCAGCCTCGAAACGAGGGGACCCAGTGTGTTTACGGTCAATGAAGATCACAAGCCACACGAGCAGGTGAGTGGTGCTCACAGACGCACCAATAAGGAACGAAAAAGAAAAGAAATCTGCAGATCCCACGCACCGTGGGAATCGCCGTTTTGCGAAGCATTCTGCAGGTCCCTGGCTACCCAGCACTGCTTGGGGTACCCTAAACAGCTGTCAAAGCAACAAACGCGTTTGTGTAAATTGAATTGCTGTGGGTGCAGATCGCGAGCGTACGTGAGTGTGGCTGTTACGAGGAAACCGCTAAACTGAGTGAAGTGCTACGTGAAAGCGCTGGGGAAAGTGGACAACGCTTAGGAAGTACTGCAGTCTCACACACAGCGCCTCAAAGCGAGAGTTCTCACAAAAAAATTAGACGAGAAAGTGGCACGTGACACACACGCCGAGTGTTTGGACGAGCTGGCTGCCTTTGAAACGTTTGAAGTGTGCGTGCGATCGTGGCCCAGTGGTTGGAGTGCCGGGCTACTGTACTCCGCGGAAGCGTTTCGACAGCCCCATAGGTAGCACAGTATTTTCTTTTTATTAAAGCGAGGCAAGACAGGAACTTACTTTTCTAACTACGTCCCTACCGCAAAGTTCGAGGAATGGGGCGAAGAACACTTCGCATTAATAAAAGAATCGGCGGATATACCGCGCGTATGTGGGAAAAGGTGATAAGCGAAGCTGCCCTTGATGTTTGCTGAAATGCCTTCACTTCTCCTTGTTCACTTCTAGTTAGCCAAACGCTCTTCGGTAAATGCACTCTCTGGTCTCATTTTATTCTCTTCTTGGCACTCGGCTGCTTCTGTTGCCGACTTATTTTAATTTTTCACCTTGACGGCTTCTTTATTACTTGCCTCTTGTTCTGCTTGTATGTGCGAGCACCCCGTGACGCATACCCATTCTGGGGGATTGACCGAGATTGCTCATACAGCTCGTGTCACATGGCGAGGTTACACATACCCAGTGACCCGAGTTGTTGGCAAGACAGCAGCAGCCAACACCCGCAAAGTGGGGAGAGAGGCAAAGAAAGCTTCGCGTTAAATATTGAGCTGAAACCATCGTAGGATGACTGTGGGAGTAAAGCGATAACTTGCCGGTAGCTTTGCTGTGTTTAGAGGGGTAAACCTATCGGTAATTTCGAACTCAAGAAGCAAGACATGAAAAGAACAACAGGTTTTTCTTCCCACGAATTCTGGAAAGACAGCAAAAATATCCTGTAATGTTTTAGCACACGAAAGTAATATTAACAGTAGACAATGCACGTTGGGACCTATCTTCAGAAGTTGCGTCATGCTGACATTCTATAAGAAATAACTACCTTCTTTATTCGCTCAAATTTGTAGGAAGATTCAGAATTCTCATATGCCGACCATGCCACGTGCGCGCTCTCGTGCTCTCTTGGGGAGGTTAGGCTCGTGTATTGTCCACACACGCCTGGAAGTATAGGTTTTCGGATTGCAGGTGCCATGAGCTTTATTACGTGTTGTGGGTTCACTATGCCAAGGACTATATCGGTCGACCACGTGGGCGCATTTAGACGTGCGGAAATACTGGGAATAGAAGAGCCGTAAATATATGGATTCTCTTGTGCGACCCACAGTTCACAATGATACAGTATTCTTACAACTTTTATTCATTCAGTGAGAGAAGGCTTGCTAAATAATTGTAGGAAAGGCAGGCCAAACTTTCTTTTCTCAATTTCTGTCAAAATCACAGAGACGCACGTAAATGTGACGTGACGAGCTCAAATTTTGTTCTGGTGTAGGGGCCGTTTTCTGCGTCAGATGCATTTGCAAAAGCTGCTAGGTTGAGCCTTTCGTTTATTCAAAATGCCATGAAGACTATGGTACTTTCTTAATGGAGAATAGTTAACTATTGATACATGCAGACGTTGCCAAAATCAATGACATTTTGGCACGCCAGTTCGGGTAAATGCAGGCGCAATGCAGATTTTGTTTCGGCATTTCTTTTTTGGCCTTGCTTCCCACGGATAAAAGGGGCTTTTGCCATATGTTAATCGTAATGTACTAGTACTTGTGTATTTGGGAGGTCAAATTTCCCGCCTGATTGAACACCTAGAAATGAATTTATTTGTCGGAAGCAACTCCAAATTGTTGCTCTAGAAGCGCGTCAAGTTGAGCTGGGTTGCAGGAGAACTTACCTGCTTTGAATGTGACCGCATCAAGGCTTTCATTGAAACCGAGAATCAAGGAAAAGAAGGAAGTTCTGGGGATGCTTGCCTTGTTAGAATGAGGCAGAAAGCCAAGTCAAGCTGTTTCATTGCTGAGTAAAGCTACTGGGTAGTCAACGAGTCTGGACGCTGTCAAATTCCCCCTGATTGTCAGCTCTGATGGTTAACAGGGCGGCTACGTCCTCTCTGATTGGGTCAAAGTGCAAGCATGAAGGAACTTCCCAGTGTTCACATATATTGATCCAAAAAGGAAGTGGTTTCGTGGCACGACGGCGTTAAATTTGTTACCGATGCAGTATCTTTGCTTAGCCAAATAATTATGACTGTGACATTAAAGTGCAGCGTCACAAGCTGCGTGCTGCTGTCTATTACACCGTTATACTCCTCATTACAGGATCTGCATTTTTGGAGTGTTCTCGTGCTGGTCACAGCGATAGCAAGCGTGAGGGTAAGTATAGAACAGTGACCATGTAAAATTTGTGTTCATGGTTTGTGAATTGTGTGTTTTTTCGGAAAGGGAATGCACCTGAAAAATAAGACGTGCAAGACTTCGCATGGCTCCTTCCTTCGATGAGACGCTTAACAGCCGGCCACAAAACTGTGCGGGCAAGGGAGGTTTTCCAAAAAAAAAAAACTAAAAAAATGAACCATGTGAAGCCTATTCGCGCAACCTCGCATGGAATGTTTTTATCTCTAATATAGTTCTTGAGACGTACACCAGTGAGCAGAAATTTACAAACCGGAGATTGGGTGACAAAGCTGATTTTCTCGTTTGGCTGCGAATGTAACTTCAAATAGAGGACCGCAGTCCAAGCTTGTCATTACGAACTTTCTAGGGCATTCGCCAATCTTAGTTTATGCATGCTGATTACGAAGAAATAGTTTTTTTTCGGGGATCCTGTGGTCGGTACACATTTGCTAATGGGAGTACGCATTGATCCATTAGAGTTTTTTTTAAATTATGGGGTTTTATGTACCAAAACTACTTTCTGATTATGAGGCACGCCGTAGTGGGGGACTCCGGAAATTGGGACCACCTGGGGTTCCTTAAAGTGCACCTAAATCTAAGTACACGGGTGTTTTCGCATTTCGCCCCCCCTTGAAATGCGGCCCCCGTGGGCGGATCCATTAGATTAAAAGTGCCATGCTATAACCGAGCAGAGATTTGCATTTGTGGTGAAAACGTGTCCTGCGAACTTTCGTGGCTGACTTTATGTCACTGGAGATTTGCCGCAGTTACGCTCAGTTACACGAGAAAACACAGTCACAGCATAGAGTTGCGAGCAAAACTGTAATGATAATTGGTGCTGTTAAATTCGCTTGCTTTCTTTTTAACTTTCGTTCTTTCTTATTTTCTTGTTTCCATAAAAATCGAGGAATCAAGGGAAAAAAAAGCTACAGGAGCTTCTTGAAGGACTCCTAACCTCCTACAACATCGAGTTGGCAACAATACAGCGAGTCAAACTCTTGTGACACACGAATAATAACTACCTCAACATCTTGATTTCTTGTGCAAATAACGACAGTTTCTCCAGGTGAGCCGTCTGAAGAGGCAAAGCACGCTCACAAACTAATAAGAATCATAGAAGAAAAAACCTGCAGATGTATGCCAATACGAGCAACTGATACATCGAAGATATCGTAGCTGTACATGTAATTTCCCCAGATGTTGTCCCTGGTGTGTTTGTTGGCTTCTTACGAAATGAATAATAAAAATCGAGCCCCTCAATTCCCTTTTTTTCACGTTCATTACATTACAAGGGCTTCGATTCCGGCAACATTGATGACTTCAGGTAGCATGTGTGTTTTTATTGACCAGTTGCCGTCACCTAAATGGATCACGTATTCGTGACGCCTGCGGCAGACAGGATGTTCCACATCCGCCACCTAGGTTTGTGAGTGGTGGTGCTGGCTAACCCTCCTACGGTAAGGGTAGTAGTAAAACATGAATACCCCAGTAAGTAGACGGAGAACGGCGCCGCGGTTGCCCTGTTGGTAAGAGCATCGAATGTGTAATGCGATGACGTGGGTTCGTGTCCCACCTGCGGCCAGTTGTTTCTTGATCCCCTTTGATTTCCATTAATTTATTATTTCTTTAACCCAAGTACAAGTAATTTCCCTCATGTTGTCCTTGTTTTCCCATGTTTCTGGATCTATTTTATGCGTGTCCTCGCGCTTGTTGAACTGTTAGACGATACATACAGAACGTGTTATCTGTTAGTACTAGCAACGTAAAGAGGGAAAAGGTGAACGTGCGTGAACATATATATATATATATATATATATATATATATATATATATATATATATATATATATATATATATATATATATATATATATATATATATATATATATATATATAAATAGTATTAGAAACACGCCTCTACCATGTGACAGGCTTCTCACACTTCGCCCACGTGCACCTTTCTCCCTTTACGTTGCTAATACTAAGGCATAAAAATTTTCTGTATGACGCGTCTAACAACAGTTCAACAATCGCGAAGGCAAGCATAGTATAGATCCAGAAACATGATCTACGTGACAGCTGGTGCGACGATTTAATGAGCCGCATAACGCCAAAAAAATCAATCCTAGCAAGTCTGAGCAGCTTTAACACACAACACGATGCACTCGTGTAGTCATGCACCGTAGCTAGAACACCAGGATAAGCATTAAACGGCAAATGGTAAAAGAGGCAAACTACATTCAGAACCTGCACGTTGGACTGTGGATAAACAGAACCGAAACATGGGTCGCTGTGATCGACGTCGCTGTTTAACCGTGTAAGCATGATCGAGTGCAACACTGCAGTGACAAATGAAACCGCGAAACCAAGCAATTTCCTGCCGAACGGTTTCGACCCATTAATGTCTTTGGTGCCGTTCATGCGGCCTACGGGGAAATGAGTAGAACCGTGTCGCCGGGGAGTTACTGGAAGTACTTGAGCACCTACCCCCCCCCCCCCCCCCCCCCCCGTGAGAATTGTTTTTCAGCATACCTTGATGATGTGGCCACCACGCTTATGCGACGGGTGTTCCTTATTTTACTCCAAAGATGTGGAGCAGAAAGAGAAGCACGAGATACGACGCCGAAAACCATGGCGGACAGCTGCCTCCTTTCTCGAGTGCACTTAGCTGAGCCGCCACCAGTGGCGCATCCGTCGGAGCGCGCTGGACCATTGTATGAGGGCAATATTCGTGTATACGTTTGTTGAATTGCTTGAAGTGAGATCTTCAACGTGCTGGCCACAGATCTACTGTTGCCACAGGTCAAGCATAGAACATGTCTTCAATTAACAAGGACTTTTCGGGACGGGGCAGGCGCTGGTGCTGGTGTGCTTCTACCTGAGTTACCTGTCGAAGCTGGAACAGGAGGCGGAGGCCACCCCGGCGCTGTCACCCGACCCGTCAAGCAATTCGGTTGTGGATCCGCGCAACCCGTGGCGCTGGTTCCAGATCAAAAGGCGCCCCGCGAGCAGTGGCCGTTCTCTCCACGTGCCCAGCGACGGTCGCCAGAGTCGACGCAACGGTGCCGGGTCATTCTCGCTCCTCGGGTGGCTGACTCCTAACTCCTGGCGGTCCGTCGTGACGTCGAGCGGTGCGTTTTATTTTTGATGTACCAAAAGGGAGAGCGGGTGATGTGCAACACACACAGAGGTTATCACCAAATGGCGTACTCGAGGTTGGTCCACACGCTCGCATATTGAAAGTAAGACCACGGTACAGCGGCGACGCTTGGCTCGTGTGCGTTTTAGAGCGCGGCTCTTAGGCGTCAGTTCCTTCGGTGAGCGTCGGCGTCCCAACTGGTAACCGAGCGAACGAGCACAGCGAATGATGAAAGCGCACTCGGAGCGCAGCGGGAGATGAAAGATGGCGATAGGAGGAAAGTGGAGGAGGAGGTTATGGCGAAAGCGTGAGAAGAAAAGCGTAGTGCCGCGCAAGACGGGCCGTGCGACGACGATGGCTACGAAATGGCGCCAGGGTAGCGCGCGTAGTCTGTATGGATATAAAGCGCTGCATGAGCGGAGGTCTGTGTGCAGCGGCTGCTGGGAATCGCGCCTGCGCACCACTCACGCGCTAGACGCGCCACACTTCGCTCCGTTTGCAACGTGCCGCGCGATCCGGATTGTCCGCGCCAAGCGATATTTCGAGAAATGAGAACACCTATAGAGTTGCGCTCAAATTTCGCATTAGCGAGTATCGTAATAGTCAGTGATTTTTTGCTGGAGTGAATACGTTTAACAAGAAGAATGCGCTTGATTGTAGCGGATAGCATGTCGTGCGACGCAAGGCCTTGGAAGATTTCTACGCTGTGTTGCACAACGTGGCCATGCAGTGGAAGCCGAACCTGCCGTCAGTCAATCAAACTGTAGATCGTGCGAAGGCCCGTGTCCATGCGTCTCAAGTTCGACATTATTGGTTATAGCGGGATGATCGTCTCCTGAGGGCGTTAATTTTGGGATCGGCCACTCTGTGTGACTAACAATAAAAGAAATAACAATAGAAAATGAAATGGATAGTTACAGGGTAGCTACTGGACAAATCTTCTGAGCACATAGCTATGTCGTGGATCTTTGCCTGCGTTGCAAAAAACACACAGGGATAAGAACACGAAAGCCATAATTAAGCGATCGTCCTTGCCTAGCGCCTGTCTCCCGTTTGAATATTTGTGTTTTGTGCTCACTGTAATGACGTCACGGCAACGAGCGAGCTTCAGCGGCTACCCTGTACGAAAGAACTTAATTGCGAGAGACACAGAAGTGCTCTCAATAGGCAAGCGCTGAAACGATTTAAATAAGTAAAAAGAAGTGAGGCGTGATGACAGGACACAAGAGTAGAGAGCTCTTTTCCATGTTCCCCTACTTATCTGCACAATCCTGCTTCGTTAGCTTCCTTAATTGCGATATATATGTTCCGCGCTAGAACCATGTCGTGGTTTAGTCGTAACTGTGTCGTCCCATTGCAAGTTCAAATGATGTGCGGCTTCCTTCAACCATCAACTGGGCATGCCAGGAGGATTGGAGCTATTCTTTCCGCTGAATCATGGCGCCAAGCTAGGTTCTATCAGGGGTGTCTAAGGGTCCGTTGCGCGTCCCTGGTAGACGGTCGCCATTGGAACCGCTCCTACGCCGATTGGAACAGGTTAGCCATGCAACACGCGGACTTCCTATGGAGAATGAAACTTCCGGAGCTTCAACAAAGTAAGAAGAAACACCTTTCCAATAATTCACCGTCAAATAACGTACTGGTTCTTGGAGACGCCATCGTAAGTGATAACCATAGAAGAACCCTTGCTTTAGGCCCTAAGCACTGTTTTAAGCCTAACATAAAACCCGTTGACGTTTTAAGCATACCGCGCTGCATAACCAGGTTCGTCCCGGAAGAAGAACGCTCGCGTTGCATTTCAGATTGCATTGCTAGCATTAAGCAATCAAATTCTCATTTTAAGAAGTCTGACCCTGTCCGACCGTTAGTTGATTACCTTGTTGAGCATAAACTTAGACCAGTAATATCTGACAAGGAAGGTTATTTCGTAATTATGCCAGATGACATGTTTTCAGAAAAAGCGATTTCAGCTATAGAAAAGAATTTACAGCCAGTAAAACTCAGTAGTTAGGCAACGTGCGGTTGACCTCTTGTCAAGACATAATCTTGATAGGGTTGTCTGTAGTGTCAAGAAAGCTAAATCCCTCACCTTAGAGCTGTTTTTCTCGGCCAAGACCCATAAGCAAGAAATTCCTTTTCGTGCTATAGTGTCAGAGAAAAGGACGTGGCAGGTCTGTGTCGCTAGTTACCTACAGAACTGCTTAGCTTCACTAGTTTTTTCACACCCCTTTTGCTTACGTAATTCTCAGGCACTAGTTCAGTATTTGAGAGAGAAAAATCCCGGTGATTGTACAGCTTTTAGTATGGATATCGAAGACCTATATTATTCTTTGCCGCATGACGGGTTGCTAAATTCCGTAAATGAGTGCATTAAAGAACAAGTGCAAGAGTCGGCTTTTATTGACAGATGCGGTGTTTCCGCGGGAGCTTTTCTAGAAATTCTTTCAATGTACTTGAAGTCGACGCTGATTGGGTGGAGAGATGGCGTTTTTCTGCAGAAATCAGGCATTTGTATTGGCTCAAAGGTTGCCCCTATTCTTAGCAATATTTACCTAAGTAAGGTTGACAACTGCTTAGAGAAAGCCTTAGGTGATAGCGTTATCAAGATCTTTCGTTACGTTCATGATTACCTGATTTTCTGCAATAAAGAAGAATTTGATTCCGCTGCTACCTCAGTAAGTGAGCAATTTAAGCTTTATGGAGGAGGATTAAAGTTTACCAAGGAATTTCCTCAGCGACACGTAATTCAGTTTCTTGACATTTCCTTGGTCTTCGAACAAAATCATGTTTGTTGGCAGTACTCCCCAAGATCTTCGAAGCCGTTGCTAAACTTTCAATCCAAGCATTCCAAAGTAGTAAAAAACGGTATTGCCATGTCGTGCCTTAAGTCTTCCCTCACCAGATCCTGCATGCACAAAATGAGCGCCAGTTTTAATGCGCAGGTCCGGCACCTATTAGAAGCAGGTTACCCTAGTGTAGCAGTGGACACTGTGGCTGAGCGCCTCAAGAAGTCGGTTTCGAGAGGGACGGACGTGATTACAGAAAGCAGTAATAGCAAAAAAAGAGTAGTGGCTATTCCGTATATTCATTCAGTGTCGCACAGGCTTAAAAACGTTGCAAGTAGATATGATGTTAATGTTGCTTTCACTGCTCCCAATAAGCTAGGTAAGATATGCGCTGCCGTACAGAGAAAGAAAGAGCGGGTAAAAGGCAAGAAAGGAACAGATATTTGTCCAGTGAAGCACAATGAGAACAACAGTTTTACTGACTGTCGTATGGGTGTGGTTTATAAGATTCCCCTTCGCTGTGGCCAGTTCTACGTAGGGCAAACGAGACGGTGTATCAATCAGAGGTTAATGGAATATAAAAGGTCGTTAACCGGTGGATCGCCTTCTAATCTTTCGCTACATTGCCGAGATTGTAACTGCACGCCAGAGTTAGATGAATGCGCGATATTGTACAGGCATAAGAATGAAAAAACGCGTCTTACGGTAGAGGCATGGCATATCTATAATGGTGGAAGTGCGTGCGTGAGTCAGCCTTCGATTACTTTACATAAGAAAGAGATTAAGTGCCTTAACAGTTATCTCTCACGTAGACCGGCAAGTGTACCCGACTGACACGTGGTGTTACCATTCCTGAGCATGCGAAGATGAGTTTTGTGTCTTCTTTCTTTTTTCACCTCAGTGCTCTCTTCAGTTGATTGTCGGTGTTCGTGTTGTCCACTTCTCTACTCTTGTGTCGGCGTTCGCGTTGTCCACTTCTCTACTCTTGTGTACTGTCTGCACGCCTCACTTCTTTTTGCATAATGAATCCTTACCAACTAGCTCAGCTTTCTGTCCTTTTAAATGAGTAGTTTAGTATTGCAACTAAATTGTCGAAATTTAGGAACTGTTGAATTGTGGAATTGTTGCCGCAAAGCGCGCTTTATGTACGATAGCAGCGACATTGTGGCCAAGAGAGAGGCCGGAGTGCGTCGCAAGGACAGCATGCAGGGGACGGGCAAGCCAGGGTTTGGATCCCTGGACTTCCCCACAAAATGTTTGCGCCACAGGGAGCGGTTATTTCATTTTCGACGCCAGGCATATTTTAAAAATCCAGAGGAATTGAAGAATGATACTGAGTAGGAAGTGCGATTTCGACAGGTGCAGTACAGATATAGCGCGATGCCGAATATGAAAAAAAAAGAACTTGCAGCAGCAGCTTTTTTTGTTGCTCTACGTGTTTACACTGCTCGTAATGGATCACCAACAAGCCTAAACTGCCACCTTAGCGTCGTAAACGGCATCTGCGTTTTTTTTAAAATCGTCTTCAATAGCAACTTAATGCAATGCTCTCGTGCTCTCCTCCAATGTGGCACGCGCGGCGGGCATGACACAGCGTGAAATTCCCTTATGCTGCTCCTCATAGAGTTAGCTGCCAATATGACTAGAGAAAACTCTGGCGCTACGGTCGTTCCGCCACTATATACGGGTGTGGTGGTTAATGTATAGCTTTACTGTATAATCTTCGTGGTTGTGGCTTCAGACGTTGTCGAAGCTTTACTTAATGCGCTGTACCAGCCTTTATTGGCCTACATTTCCAAGCAATAATATTTTTTCTAAGCGCAGAAGGCGATTAGAAAATCTCTGTAAATTGTCTCACGCACAACGCAATATTTTGAAGAATATAGTTCGTTCTTAAGCCGCAAAGCCATTTCAAGCCAGAACAAAGAGCAAATCTGTTTAGAGCAAATCAATGTACTAACCATGGTTCACTGGCATGCTGTCTGAACAGCCATGGTTGAAGCTCCCATAGACACAATAGTCGGTGACAGCCCAAGAGTAAAATGTTATATGTAGATTGTCGAACTGAAAGATAATTCGCATTATATTAGCCAATTAGATTCACCTAATTCCCTGACTTCAAGCGTCATTGCGTGCTTAAGAGAACTGTTTTCTCCTTACAAATCTGTGTTTGGGCAGCTGATGCCATATAACGTAAAACTACTTCAATCTGTTTTATTCCAAACTTCTGACGTCAAATTTACATAACTGCCGACGCAAATATCGGGCGGTGACTCGAGCTCGTACTGTATTCTTAGGCTGTCACCGACTATACTGCCAGAGTTCCCTCTAGTAAATTGTGTAGGAAACTTTATGCAGCTCCGTGCTTTAAAACCGTTCATAGAAATGATGGTGCACGTGATACTAACTACAAGTACAACTCCCGAAGTTGTTGCTTTGCGCGAGTCGCATGGCTGGCACTCACTCTGCTGGCTACACCGCAGAGCCCACTCCCGGTCCCGGGCCTCCGCGCCCCGGCGGACTCGCCAAGACTCGAAGCCGCGGCGTTACTGGCGGTGCCTCATCACTGGCCAGCGGGGTGACGCAACCAGCCACGCTGTACGACCCCGCAGAGCTACGTAGCCCGAGCGGCCTCGAGGACCCGCACGAGCAGGTGGTATCATGTAGTGTTGCCTCCTAAACGCACAAATGGTCAAGAATGGCACCACCGAGCGACGCTGTCGCACCGGCGTGAGAGCGCTGCATGCGGGGCAAAATTTTACTAGCGGGTGTACATCACTCCCGTCTCTCGTTCACACCGCCTTGATTGCCTCCTGCACGGGGCGTGTTTGGGCACGTTTCGTACCGCGCGCGGTGTGTGCCTGCGTGTGTGTGCATGGACGTTTTACTCGAAGGACGATGTACGCGCTTCTATTTGCCTTTAAGAAGATCGGTGCGCTTGACGATTATTTTCATGGTTGCATTGCGCCGAAAGGGCAGCGTCTACTTAGCCATGTAACTGACGATGAGCAAGCAATAGAAAACGGCATCGTATGTGCCGCCGGAAAAATCGTCGGCACATGCGATGCGTGTTAGCTAAAGTCATTTTTCCAGTTGCCCACAAAATGTTTGCTACAAATCCGTGTTGGCTCTGTTGCCCACAACGGGCTTCCATCGACACTGCACGGAAATACACAAAACATGTCGTCGCATAGCACAAATACGACATATGCCCACAAGTTTAACTAGTACGTCCCCTACAATATAGAATATAGGAAGCAGCGTAAATAGCTTGGCCATTTTTTAACAGTGTCGAGAGACGGAAGTTGAATGTATTAGTAATCATTTCTGCTTCAGCAATGCCGGCGTGACGGAGACGCGGGCGTGTATCGACCAGTAAGTTGATCGGTCGCTGCAGAGTTGATGCCTGTCATGTTAAATGCATCGTGCACTTATTTATTTTCTCGGCACGCATGAACTCCGGCCACTGCTAGTGCATGCAACACAAATGGTTTTCGTTCTTGGGCAGCGCACACACAAACGAAACACGAGAAAGAAGGAAGGACAGGCGCTAGTCTAATAACTGAAAGTTCTTATTTGAATAAAAGAATTATATGCCCAGTAATCATGAAATTCATGTGGATTACATGTAAGAAACATCATACGCTCTCGAATGATCAATGGACGAGGTCACTTCGTTTGCCATTTGTTTGCTTACTTTGTTCTCCACACCGCAATAATCCATGTCGTTCGTCTGCTTTTTTCGTACCATTTTCTCGTGAATCGGCAGAATTTCACTGGTGACATCAACCCTTTCATGTTTACATTGCTGTTGTGACAGTTAACAACAGTCATGCGAAGAGGCGTCGTCGCAAACAAGAGTCGTTTCGCACTCAGCGCGAGCTATGCGCGGGCACGTCCTTGAAGGGAAGCGGTGGAAATGTACACCCGTGGGAGATGAAAGCGTTCCCCCACGGGGAGATACGAGCGCTGGCGTTTAGGATGAAACTTGGCGTGCGGACGTCTATACAAATAGAAATAATCTTTGTCGACTCCCCTCCAGCGAGTACAGAACAGCACAGAGTTTCCAACGAAAAAATTACTTGAGAGAACGACGGCTCTACGGTGCCTACGGGAGCTGCACGTGTGAATTCTCCGCGCCGTGGTGCATTGCGCAGTGACAAAACTAGCAACGAGGCAAAAAAGTTTGAGCGATACGTGGAGTGAAGAAAACATAGGAGGGATTTACACGGGGCCACATTGAAACTGAGCCCCTTCTCAACCCTGAAAAAGGCGGAGAAAAAAAAAATGAAGCTATGTATGTAGGCCTCTTAATGGCACACTGCACCTCCAACACGGGTCAGCCGGGCGTTGCACTATCTTTGGGATCAGCCCACGTATGAGGAGTGCTTGACGCCTGCTTCGCCGCCACACCTACATGACGGTCGACGCCAAGCGCAAGCAAAACATCACCACATAGGCAGGAAATGCATCATGATATACACGGACGCCACACGCTCTAACATGTGCTCATGCGCGTATGCAATACATACACCCGGACAGATAGCACCGGTCACCACAACATCTGGACCATTCATCCCCCCCCCCTCCCAACATAGCCACTCCGGAAACTCTCGCGATAATATATCACTTACACTCATGCGCACAATGATGTGCCCCTACTGACGCGTGCCTAGGCCTCCTCAGATACTTTAGTTCGGCATACGGCAGGCGCACTCCCGTGGTTCCATGCAACCGCAATTAGGACAGTGTGGCGGAGTCGGGCTGTCGCGTCGCTTGTCGGTGTCACCTGAATATCGCGTGCGAGTGGTTGCCGCCAGTAAGGGTGCACAACGGTGGATGTTTCCATTCGAAATGTACGCTCTGGCTGGCGACTTTGCCGAGAAACCAACGCGTTTCGCGCAATGTGTTGGACTGTGCGATCAGTTGCAGTGTGGACTACTTTGTGGGTATTTGGCATCAGAAATGTTAGACGTGTTACTCATTGGAGCAGACTGCATCTAGTACGTGAAGGAACAGGTAGTAAACAGGAAAAGAAGAAATGTTTGCGGAGGATACGCTTACCTTACTGAAGGTACGTCTTGTACGTGATGAGTTCTTCAACCAAAAATCATTGTATTAATCTCACAGCTAAAGTGGTGCCACACGAGGCACGGAAGTTTGCGATGTGCTGTTTCATTCCCAACCCGCAAAATGTTTCATTCCCAACCTACTAAACAAACCAGTATCATTAATCAAACGAGACTGGACGTCGGCCGGCAGGCGACAGCACGAAGGACACACTTTACTAAATGGATTTGAAAACAAACTACTAAAGGGGTCCTGAATCAACCCTCAGGCTTGGTGAAATAACATAGTCCGCGGGTAGCATACGCTGCTGTCAACATGTCAGCCAAATTTCGCTGTCGTACGCGGTGCGTAGAGCTCGCAAGCGGTTCGCGAAGTAACCTTTCTCTCAAACGCTCTCCTTTCAACAGCAGGCCCTGTCCCCACTCTCTTCTAGACGCACTATTTCGTCATCAGATGCAATATCTTGTCATTCCCTTGGACGGCTACTATTGGCCGATAGCTGACATCAAGCTGCGGTCAGCTACATGGCGGGGATAGTGTGGCCGCCGCGGGATGCAAGCCCGAGTCCACTGGCTAAGCGCACTGCGGCTCGCTGAGGACAACCGTGTTTGGCGTATGTTTAGCGCTTCGTGATATCAAAGGCGGAATTCATGGCGTCTACGTTAACGTCCAAAATGAAATTTGAACTGCGCACCACGGTGACATTTAGAAGGCGGAGTGTTGTGGGCACGCCACTCTGCGCCATAGCCTTCGCAGTGCAAAGCATTGAAGAAAGAAGGGGAGAACATCGGAGGCCGTGTTTGATTGCCAATAACTACGCTTCTGCTGGACGCATTGAAGTACTTTTTGCGGCAAAGTATTTCTGAAATAGCCCATTTTCACTTAAAATGCATTTCTCTACTTCGATAAAAAGTGGTTCAGGGCCCCTTTAAGGTGTGTTAGACTTACGGACAATAATTCTGTCAGAGTAAATGGGGAAGCCTTTGTTTATTTTCTACACAGAGTACATGTTTGTTTCGGCCGCAGCCGACGTGAAAGTAACTCGCGGGTTTAGACGAAACGCACGGTGCCAAGGGTTGACTTCCACGCTATGGCTGCTGTGTTTCAACAGGAGCGGAATGCAAAAACTCCGCAGATGCATGCTCAAAACTTACTCAAGGCTGAGGTTAATCCACAGCCTTCTGCGACCTTACGATGCCCGTCACCGCCAGGGTGTAGCTTTCAGAGGCTTAAAGACCCACCATTTTAAAAGTTTTCTTTTCGTGCAGCGAAGCACTTTCTCCCCGCACCATAAAAAGCACCTAAAACGAAGACGTACAAAGAGGGAAGGTAAGATGCGTGCACCGGAAGCAATATGACGTAATAGTGACCAGGCGGAAAATAACATAACTTTGTTGTTGAGCATCCAGAATGCAGGTTACTGCCGTGCCTGCGCCGTTTCCTGACAGAAAAAGTTGCTATGTGGTCCGCACGGTGATTTCATCGATTGCGCAGCATATAGTTGTGTTAACAACTTCGAGACGACTTCTATTCTATTCTAGTGCTAGATGCATTTACAGACAAATGTAGACAATTAGGTACAGATGTTACGACCTAGATGTTAGCAACTAGATGCAGTCAAAAGTGTCCCGCTTAAGGCTGCTTAGCACGTCCGCCAAGCGTCTGCGTCGACAGCTGGACAACTGCTGCTCGTTTAATGGTGCAGTGTGGGTGGTGTGCAGGCAAGGTGATGAGTTAATTAATTTGGTCATCTGTGGGAAACTATAAAATCTTCGTTAATTTCTTGTGAAAGGATTTCGTAGGGTTCAAAGAACCAGTCAAGATCTCTACTGGGCGGACACAGTTGGAATGTTGGAAGAATATATGCAGATTACTACTTTAGGTTTACGCTCCTTGAAAAACTTGCTCATGTACTGTATCTGCACAAAATTATCAATGTCGCGATAATGGAAGCGCCTAGCAGAGGGTTTGGCAAATCGAAAAAAATATAGTGCCCTTCCATTCTGTGAAGAAGGACGAACAGCGAAGCTGTGTATGTGGGCCCCTTAATGGCGAACTGCACCTTCACCGCGAGTAGGCCCTGCATTGCACTATCTTCGGGATCGGCCCACTTATGGCGAGTGCTTAAAGCCTGCTTCACCTCAATCGCTGGTCGGCCCGGCATTGCACTATCTTCGGGACCGGCCCACGTATGGGGAGCGCTTAACGCCTACCTCATCCCCGCCGCGGGTCGGCCCGACATTGTACAACCTTCGGGATCAGCCCACGTATGCGTATGCGGAGTTTTGTGCCTACACACGGACACGATCCCGGGAACACGAGCCCTTAATGGCTTCGCTGTAAAATTGGTTATGTCATTGTGTTACTTACTTACTTAACTAATTAATTAATTAATTAATTAATGACGACGACGAACGCGGGAGCAGTGGCACGATGGGCGTTCGCGCGGTAGCACCAAGGGGCGCCAACGAGCCAGCTAAAAGGTATGCCTCGGAAGCTGTGAGAACGCATTCTTAGCTATGGAAATTATGGTTCGGCAAGAACCAGCGCGATGACCACCAAGTTGACCGCTCAACGCGCATGTCTTCCTGCATATGCCACGCATGCACTGTTCGCGAGGATTTGGCACCTATAATACGCTCATGCAAGCGGTTTGTTACCGCAATAAAGAACTGAAATAGTTCATTAAGCATCCATCGAGTAACACGCCGTGAACGCGCGGATCGTTCTTGACTGTGGGGGAAACACCGTGCTTGCTTTGTGAGTGGCAAAGGCGCGTACGACTTTTATTATTCGAGACACACGGATTAAAGAAGTACTGACATGTATTTTCGAAGTTGTAGACACTCTGTTACAGGTGTCTCGCATGGGGAATGATGACACTTATTAAATGGGAACATAGGGAAGCACTTATAAGATACATTTATGTCATACTAAAATTGTTCTGAAAATGCCAGATTTTGCGTCATAGACGACATCGCGACGTCACGAGAGAGTTAAATTTGCTGACATCCTGTAACGATAAGGCTATGCATGATAGCGTTTTTATAGAGAGATATAACAAGTGTGCTGCACGCATTAATTATGGCTGCGCTTTCGTGTGACAACCATAAGAAGCGCAGGCGCGGTGCGAGCTAACGTACATGGTGACGTCATAATTAATCAAACCTTCTGGGTATTGGAAACGAAACTGGTTAAAGAAATCAATGTAACCAGCATGTGACGCCCCCTCGTGCATAATCTTCGTTGGCCCGCCATGCTCGGTAGGCAACATTGGGCACCGCACCCAGTAAACACCGACGAGCACAGCTGCTCCGCGGTCAGTCATCATTCGTCACCACCACGCTGCGGAGCATGCGTCTAACGGAGGGTGCCTCGAGCCCTCCCTTGCTCACGAACCCGGACGGATCCTGACAATAAAGCATTGCAGTAAATTATTTAGGACGGTCATGTGCTTGTAACTTTTCTTCTATTGTTATAGAGGGCCCGGGCTTTCGATTGCAGTAAAAAAAAATATGAAAAGTTGGAATGATGCCGTCAGTACGGCTTTTCAATACTACATGACGGAACTAACTTCACCTTTGTTACTGAAGCAGAAGTTATACTGTTACTGAAACACAAGGACCTTTGTTAAAGTGTGTCGTCTTTTTTTGCTTTTCTTGTTTCTTCTTCCATGAATAATTGCTTTTGCACCGAACCTTTTAATTTCGTTCCCAGAAATTCTTTATTGAATCCTTCGCCCTAATAATACGCAATATCATGCGAGGCATTTCGCTAGGCTATAGCGTCTCCAGCTATCCTTGAAATACCTTTCCTACCCTCCTGCCCCCCGCTCGCAGAGCGCCTGCGCCATGCACGTGGTGCCCAACCTGGGGCGCATCTCGTACATCTGGCACCAGTCTTCGTCGAAAGCTGAGATACCAGCGTCGAGCAGCTCTCGCGAGCGGCGGCTCCCCTCCTCATCCAGCTTCGAGGCTATGCAGATCGCAGAGCTCGGAGGCGGCTTGGGTCCACCCCACGTGAAGCATTTCGAGGACCCTGCCCGTTACGATCCGTGCCGCTCGGTCCTTTCCACAGCACCCGACGTGGTCGCCGACGAAGGCCACGATCTCGAGTGCCCAGCTGAGGACCAGCCGGAGCAGTGTAAGCGGTTACTTGTCTCCAGCGCTATGCAGTCTTACTAGCGCAGAGTGTTTCAACATAACAGCTTCAGTCACTTTGTCTACATTTTGAGTACGCGCTTTTTGTGTGTGTGCCAATTCTGTCCCCGCGGCGAAGAGAAAAAAAATACAAGAAAAACACTTACCCGGAGTTGCGTTTAAATTGAACCATCTGCCTATACCCAACGTGATTCTAGCTTACTTCGAGCTGGACCGTATTGCTACACACGACCATTTTGACGCACGACCACTTCAGTAAAGGCACTACAATTTTTGACATTCGACGCCCCACGTCCCGTCAGCAAAAGTGAACATTTTTAGTTAAGTGCTTTCTTTATCTCTTCTCTGGGATTGGGCGTTGGTTTTGGCTTCCTCAACAGATATGTGCGAAACTTATATGTGCCCCTTTGTGGTCATTTCATTGCCGTCATTCCCGATTCGTCATCGCACTGTCGTTACGCCGTCGTGATCCTTCTAACGTCGTCATTCCAGCTTCGTCATCGCATTGTCGTAGTATCGCTATCGTCAACTCATTGTTACCTTGCCGTAATCGTCCTATAATGTCGTCGTCATGTCGTTATATGGTCATCATTCTGTCGTAGTCATTCCAGTGTCAGCATGCAGTCGTCGCCGTTGTATCGTCGTCATGCCGTCATGGTCGTTCCATAGTGGTCAACCTGTCTTTGTCATTCCAGTGTGGCTATCCAGTTGTCCTGAAGTAGCCGTCGTCACGAGGTCGTCGTCATGTAACGTCGTCATAGCGTCGTTTCACCGTCGTTGCTGTAGTGTCGTCATCCCTTATCCCCGCCGTCGTCCACGTTCCTTCGTCATTATGCACGGGACTTGTATCTTCGAACACCAGGGCCCGCATTCACAAAAAGTCCTTACGGCAAAGCGTTCGGGCCAGCCAATAGTGATGCAGGAAATATTATTAGCGAAGGCCATCAGCCAATGAAAAACAGCAATTACAAACGAAAAGCTTTGCAAATTCGGCCCCACAAGTTTATATTGAGCGATGCGTTTTGTGAGCTCTTTGTGTACAAATGAAAAAAAAACAGCATTTTTTGAAACGCAAATAAAAGCTTCGCTTAAATGAATTCCTAGAGCGCCTGAGGTGTGGATAATGTTTTTCCTCATAATCAAACCTCTTTAAGAGAACAATTCTCTTACGAGAGCCTGTTTTCATCGCAGTGGCCCAACAAGTCAGCCCAAACGATGTTTCGGTGGAAGGGCTGACCCGAGGTGTCCTGTTCAGTTCGTCGAGGCCACTTTCCTTGCCTTCTGTCGGCTTCTATCGGACCGGAGGCTCAGACCAACAAACCGGGATGGCCACATCGGGGCAACTCGCTCCGAAAGCACCAGTGGTGTCCCGGCTCAAGAGATGGCACGAATGCGTCCCTCGGGGCTCCACTAGCTCCAGAGCCATACCGCCTGGCCAGGACTCACATCGCCTGTTGTCAGTGCCACAGGAACGGCCCATTGTTCTCGACCCAAAGCAAGTCAGCTTTGGTGTCGCCATTGCAGAGGCCGCCACTCCACCAGGCTTGGACGGCACAAAAGAAGCAGAAAATGAGGCTAAGGGCCGTCGCTTGCTAGCGCAAGAAGTCTGTGGCTGGGCTCGGACGAACGACGACGCCAACAATCTTCAACAGGACGATCCAGGAAGAGCAGCAGAGTCAACAAGCGCTGCCGAAACCTCCAAGGAAAACAGCAATTCGGTGCGTGAACAGAGGACCCAGCCGGTAATGGGTCGACGAGAGACACAGCCTTTCATCAATCCTCAGGTTCCGACGATATGGTGTGCCCGGCGTTCCGGCGCCTTCCTTTTTTCGTCGAACAAAGTGGCAACTCGAGACAGCGCCCAACAGACGGACTCATAAGCGCGCCGTTATATTTGCGCGCGAGCAATGGGCATAATCTGCCCGGATCACACTTGCATAAAGTAGGTAAACTGAAGATGTCAAAATCTGGAAAGGGACAATGGTTACCGCGAAGCCCAAACCGCATCGCACGCTTGTCTCAGCTTTCTGAATTTGTATGGGGGCGAAAGAATAGCAGTAATATTGCTTTCTGCTTGGGGATTTGGATAAGTGTGCGTACTACATTTTTTTGCAGGTAAATTGAGGTACTTTGGACAAACAAAGAAATGTGGCAAAGTTTACTATAGATGAATTTAAATGCTTCGCGCCCTACTTTGGGTGGTCGTTTTACATATAAATGAAACAGTCATGTCTTCGCAAAGACTGTGTAACTCTTGCGCTTCACCTTTGTGACACACGTGGGTATTATTGGGGATGATGGTGCATTTAGAAATACATTGCAGCATACGTCGTGAGAGGGTGATTGTCCGAATCCCGGCGCTGCTTTGAGCGTCATGCGGAGTGAATGTTTCCCCAACGAAGGCAGTATATTGTTCAAGTGTTTTTTAATGCGCTTTGCTTAGCGATATGTTGCATATCTTTTGCAACCATGCAGCTGCGAACAGATATTCAAAGGCCGAGATTCGGGTATTACGCGATAGACTTAACGCCATAACGCACCTGCGCGATGCAAAAACCGTATAGAAGAAGCGCGGTGAGTGAGGGATTGTTTGCTTCGTAAGCCACGTGTGATTTTTAAATGTGCGCCTGATATGCATATCAGCGTTTTGTTTCCGATTTCGTGCCTGTCAGAACGCAGTTGTTGTTCCATGTGAAGACAATTCGCGAACTCCTCAGAAGCAGAACGCCATAACCACTCAGTCACGGTGGTGGTTAAAACAAGTATGGATTGAACACCTTTGTTGGTAGAAGTAGCTTAATGTTTTACTGGGCTGCACGTCGCATTGAGTGTAGGTGCAGAACCGGCTTTCGGTGGTTGCTTGGCGTTCACAACTATGTCTCACTGCTCTACTGACTCTTCCAAAGCCGTATAATATGCTTTCTAAAGCGCTTTTCTATACGTAGGGCATGTGACGGCAATATGTGCTTGCGCGTTGCTCGCGGCGCCGTGACGTTGGGCTCGTTGGGCCTGCAAATTATCGTATAGCATAGCCGCCCTCTCGAAAGTTTGTCGGTCAGTGGGAGCCGTGGCTCCGTCTAGCGTGGTGTGTTAACTGGGTGAACATTTTTTTACTTATAGCACAGGAGTGCGAACGTCAACAAGCAGGATTAACTTGCGAGAGGCGAAGGGGGAAGACGTTGACAAAGAGTATTGTCCGTCAAGTGGATGGATGGATTATAAAAAATATATGAAGACGCCAAATAAACAGACACACACAAGAGAAGAGAACGGGACAGGGTGCCTTCTCTTGTGCGTGTCTGTTTATTTGGCGTCTTCATATTTTATAATGAACAGCTACCAACTAGCCCAACAAGAAGTGCGTTTAGGATGGATGGATGGATGAATGGATGAATGGTTGGATGGATGGATGAATGGAAAACGTTAACGAAGGTCCTGAGGCATGCGACTCAGCGCGCTGCGGGCCGCTCCCACGTTGGGACAGTCAGGCCATGCCCGACCGCTGCATCGTGGGCCTTCTTGACAGCCCATAGTTGCACCCCGGTATCGGGGCTCTTGATAGCGGAGAGCCACTTGTCCTCATTGATTTGTTCTGTGCCTCGTAACGAGGGGCAACGCCAGAGCATATGGTCTAGGCTAGCGAAGTCATTGCAGTGCCTGCAAGAACTAATGGCATAAGTGTCGGGATAAAGCTTGTGGAATAAAGCCGGGCTGGGATACGAGCCTGTTTGCAATAATCTGAGGGTCAATGCCTGCGCTCTATGTAACTTCTTGTCAGGAAGGGAAAGCATGGGAAAGTCTCTCCTGCCGAGATAAATGGGCTGCGTAATTCCATTGTATGTGGTCGGTTGATCGCTGTTATTCACCGCTGCGGGCTTGCGGTGGAGTTATCCATGGTGGCGGAAAGCGAGACCTCGCGTTTTGGAGTGGGCAAGCTCGTTGAGGTTTTGGGGGCCTCCCATGATGGATCCCATTTGAGCGGGAAACCACGTGAGAGTGTGGGAGGCGATGCTTTTGCCGTCGAGGATGCGACAGGCTTCCCTACGCACTGCGCCAATGCTGAAGGCGCGGATGGCTGCCCTGGAGTCGCTGAAGTTATTGGCATGTTTGTCGTCCAGGAGTGCCAAGGCAATGGCCACTAGCTCGGCCGCATGCTACGACGTGCTTCGTACCGAAGCTTCGTTAACGGTAGGACCCCTGTGGTTGATGGACACTACCGTGAAATTGTTGCTGTTGCTATTCTGGGCCGCGTCAAAGAAGCAGCAGCCGCCAGGGAGTTCTGTCACGCGGCGTATGAGCGCCACTGCCCTGGACTTCCTTCTTTCTGCGTTGCGCTGGAGATGCATATTGCGCGGGGCGGGGCATATGATGAAGTTTTCTTTCTGCTCTTTCGGAAGGCCCTGGTAGGCGTCTTCGACAGTGGCCGGGGAGATGCCCACTTCTGTTAGGAGTCGTCTGTCTGCCCTGTTGCCGGAGGGGTCTAACAATCTGCGCCCTTTCTTGTGCTTCTGCAATATCTTCCAGTGTATTATGAATACCCAACTGCAGGAGTCGTTCGGTGCATGTGTAATTTGGTAGTACGGGCGCGCTCTTGATCCCCTTCCTTATCATGGCATTTGACTCGTCTCGCTCGGCCGTCTTCCAGACGTGCATGGCCACTACGTGCGTCAAATGGCATGACAAGAAAGCGTGGACTAGCCTTATCAGATTCTCTTCGCCCAGAAATCTCCTTCTGTTAGCTACCCGCTTGATTACACCGATGACGCTATGCGTCTTCTTTTCAAGTTTGTGAATGGTGATGCTATTTGTGCCCGCCCCTTCGAGTGTCATTCCAAAGAATCGAATGGACTTGACTTTGGGAATCTGATCTTCGCATTTGGTATAGAGATAAATGTCGATTTCAGTGGGGGTTTCCAGTTCTGTGGCTTGCGGCCTTTTCTAGTTGGGCTGTACAGAAGAAGCTCCGATTTCTTTTGGGAGCACCGGAGTCGCCTGTCTGTTAGAAAGCTTTCCGTGGTGTCGACAGCTTCCTGGAGAGCGGCTTAGACTTGTCCGTCACTGCCACCCGCGCACCAGACAGGGATATCGTCCGCGCAGATCGTGTGACCAATGCCCTGGACCTTGCCTAGGTATCCCGAGAGGTCGACCATTGCGATGTTGAAGAGGAGTGGTGAGATGACTGATCCCTGGGGGGGGGGGGGTGCCTCTTCTGCTCATCTCATTTTCTCAGATTCCGAAACTCCAGCTTTAAGGATGGGACATCGTTTGCTCAAGAAAGAAGTGACGAAGGCATGGAAGGACGAGCCTAGGTCGAGTTTGGAGATGACGTCGAGAACGAACTGGTGACGGATTTTTTCAAAGGCCTTCTCCAGGTCCAAACCAAGGATGGCTCTCGTATCCCGAGTGCAGCGTTCCCGGATTTGAGTCTTGACAAGCTTCATGGCGTCCTGGGTGGTGAGGTCTGGCCTGAAACCCATTACGTTGTGAAGGAAAAGGTCGTTGGTCTCGATACACTCGGCAATTATGTTATGGACGGCGTGCTCGGCTACCTTCCCTACACATGACATCAGTGAGATGGGGCGGAGGTTGTCCAAGCTCCGCGGTTTACCGGGCTTTGGGATGAGTATGACCTTCGCCAACATCCATTGTTCTGGTACAATTCCCTCCTCCCAAATCCGATTTATCTCATCTGTGAAAACTCGAACGATGCGCCCTCTAGGTTTCTGAGAGCCTTGTTGTTAATGTGATCCGGGTCGTCCGTCAGATGAAAACAAAATATAGGGGCCACTTATACCCTTGTCACACGGGGAGACTTAACCATAGTTAAGCTAACTACGATTACGGCTGACTATAGTTACTGCTAGCTACGTGGCAGATGTAACCGTAGTTTGTCGCCTAACCACGGTTATCACAAACGGAGCTTTGCAACCTCCGTTTCTCTTCGCAAATCGAGAACCAGACACAATGACGGACAACATGATTACCCAGGGGCACAAAAAGAAAACTTGGAAGTTTAGCCAGAAATAAGAACAAAACAACCGATTGACGCATAGATTATCTTGGCTGTTCTGTTGAATTTACCAAGCCAGGGTTGAAAGGTTGATTTCCAATTCTGCCTAGCGGTGAACAATAGTGGGTTTACGAACAATTACACGTTATTATTGATGCGAAAGTGTCAAATGGCTGGTTGAGCAAAAAAGCCTGTCTGTAGCAGCGAAACGGCACGTAAATTGATTTGTATTGGCTACGACGCTACGTCACGAGTGCGCCTCGACGAAGCAGAGTGGGCGAAAGGGCACAGCTGCTGCCCCATTAGCGCGCCAGGTGCTGCGCGAGGGGAGAGGGCATCACCCCGGTGACATGGCACCCTCGCTTTCACTCTCGGAGCCTATTGCTATCCGCGTGTTTCTTGGCCGCGCAAGCTCTCGCCTGCGTTATAACTGCATATAATAACACAGTAAACAACAAGAGCCGTTTCGCGGCCGAGCTGTGGAGATTCGCCGATTCCGGCAGGTGGCCCTACGTGTTACCCGATGAGGTGGCGGCGGCCGTGGCTACGCCTGCGGCAATGACTAGCAGCGAAGCCCAGTAAGACCCCGTCGCCCGGTCTCCGGGCTTACGACGTCGTTACTCTATGAAGTGCGCCTGAGGAACGTTCTTAGGTTCTTAGGATTGTTGTTAGGTTCTGCCAGCGTGTGACGCTACTGCTTCGTCGCCGTTTCATGGTAAGACCGCAAAAAGTTCTTTTGCACGTCTTTAAAGAGTTACTTATTCTCTTCGTATTTTATTGTGTCACTGCTAGCTGCATGGACGAGTGGCGGAAGGGGCATAATGGCCTTGAAGCAGTAAATAGGTGCTGACCATCTGTAACGTATGATTTCTTTTTGCATTCTTTTCTTTAATCATGCGCAGCAATGAGTGATGATGCCAGCGATAACAGCGACGCGGCAGAAAAATATGTATTACACGAAGGAACGTAGCACCTACATACAATAGCTTTGGAGACTCCAGTATTGCTTACATTCTGCCTCGGTCATTCTACGTATTGCAGGAATCGCTCCACTATTCCTTCCTCAAAATACACGCTACAGCCTAAGGACATCATGCATATTCAAGGGCAAATTACCAATTATGAGGAGATGACTGCAAGGCATCGAGGATAGCAGGTGAAGACCCCCAGCACAGTCGAAGTGCTTAATTGGCTTAAATGACTATGTCTTGAGGCTGTTTAATGAGGGACCGTATAGGAGGCTGTGTGAGCAACTTGCTGGATTGCACATTAGGGACGATGATGTTGGTGCGTGACGAACTGTCTATGCAGCCATTTTAGTCTGGCACGCAACCATTCATGTAAGGAAATCAGGCAGATCCAGGAATTTTATTCCCTGCTACGCTAATAAATGCTCTTTTCTTGAAGTATTGTGGACTCACTGCGGTGACTGAGTGGCCGTGCCGTTGGGCTGCTGAGCCCGAGGTCACGTGTTTGATCCTGGGCCCTGCTGCCGCATTCAGATGGGGGCTGAGTGCAAGAACATCGTGTACCGAGTATCGGGGGAGGTTAAAGAACCCCAGTTGCTCAATTTTCCAGGGTCCCCCGTAAAGGCATGTTCCTTACTGAGATCGCGGTTTTGACACGGGAATACCCATACTTTGATTTACTTTTAATTACAGATAACAAGCATAACGTACTTTTACGCGCAAACGTAACTGGTCAGTGCATCAGAACATGGTATCGCGCGTGTGCGCCGATAGCGTTTGCGTCTTCTTTCGCTTACTCTCCTTTTCCCTCGCTGCTCATGCGGATACATTAGCGATATGAATAAACGGCAAGCCGGTCATTCCTTGCTCAACAACGTGTTTGCTCGGTCTGTTGCGTCCAACACAATACACGGCTTCAGAAGTGTGTCTTGGCAGCAGAATGGACCCTATCAAGCCTTCAATGCCGCTGCAGCTTTCCAGAAATTTGAAAAGAAACTGGCTGCTGTTTAAAAAGCAGTTGGAACTGTTCATCGCAGCGACGTCGTCAGACAAGCCAAGGACAGAAGCAGTGAAAGTGGCAATACTCCTCAGCACCGCAGGTGACGATGTCTTGGAGGTGTATAACAACTTCATGTTTGCAGAACGTGAGTACAAAGAACATTGCTAAACTTTGGTCAGGAAGCTTGAAGGGTGTGGTGTCCAGCAAGGGAACGAAGTATATGAAAGGCGCGTGTTCGGCTTTGAAGCACAGGACGAGGTGAAACTCTGAAAGATTTTTGTGGGATATCAAGAAGCAAGCGAAACTCTGCAACTTTGGAGAGCTTGAACAAAATGTGATAAAGGACCAAGGATCAACGATAAAAAGCTCAGACCGAAGTTGCTTGACGAGAAGGACCTTAGCCTGCACAAACATGACCCAATGGGCAAAGCATCTGAAGTTTCTGCACAGCAAAACGCAGTGTGGTCTAAGAAAAGTCTACAAGTAGAGCGCATGAAAGGAACTGAACGAGACAGCAAAAAGCAGTCTTAATGCCGCCAATGGGGAAGATTTCACGCTCCAGAAGAATGCCAGGGTCGCGGCAAGTTTTGCTACTTATGCCAGAAAAAGAATGACTTCGAGGCGCGTGATGCAAAAATTCACAGAAAGGGATGCAACTGGCTGACTTCGCTGCACAGTTTTGTATTACTTTCTTTTTGACGTATCGTCATCTACCGTTAGTCTACACAAGAACAGGCTGCTCTCCCGCTTTTCGCATTGTTGTCCGTTTTATATGACGGCGTAGGAGGGTGCGTTGTCACTGTGCCACTATAGCAAGCCAATAATTTGCTATCTATAGAGGTAATTACCGTTCAAAGCAAATGTTAATACAGGTGGAGTAAGCATACAACAGACAAACATATTCAAGATTTATTGGTTTTTGTGCAGGAAAAAATTATTCAGAGAAGAGATGCAAACTAATGTGCATAAAATATTCGAAAACAAAATGACGGCGCTGTTTATTCAAACTACGGAGTTAATTCTATCGTACAAAATTTATTCCGATAGCCTGTACATTTGCCATGCCAAATTTATATGGGTAATTGAGGTAAGGAAACCTTTCAAGACGCATCAGGAAATTCACGCTTTAAAACAGATAAGAAAATGGAGCTGAACTGTACCACGTTCAGCACACCGTTAAAACTTCGGGTACTTTTCTTTCTTGTCATTTGCCCTTTATTTATTTATTTATTTATTACATACTTCCAGCCTGGATGTCAGGTTTTAGGGAGGAGTGGGGTAAGTAACAGTACAATATATAGGAATAAAATGTACATATGGTCGAGGAAGTACGGCATTAGAAGAATCTACTTAAGACATACCAAGCGAAGTACAAACAATGTGCCACGACAACGTGAAGCACCGTTAGCTATTGCGGAATGCACTCAAGAAAGAAGACACCGTCCAACACTCAACCACATTGGCAGGTAGGTTATCTAGATTTTGCAGAAGTGTCCAGTACACTCTCTTCACTAATAGATAGATTACTTATTGCAGGAATTTTGTCAAAATAATTGAATTGTGCAATTACATCCCTGGTGAACACGGAACAGAAGTGAAGGTTTAAGGCATCCACTACGTCCTTTCTATCCGTTACGGGAGTGCGAATTATCATAAGGTTCGAAACTGATTGCTTCTTTGGCAACAAGTGACGCCAAAATGTTGCCGGCGACGCAACGAGAAACTCTTTTAAACGTACACTTTGATAATGGTCTTTACTTTTTTTGATAGCATTTTTGACAAGGCAGTTCAGATAACTGGTGCGCGCCCTCAGGGGAAGGGCGTTGTAGATACCGTTTCCTTGCTTTTTTGGCTTTACGGCCTGCACTGGCTATTTGTTTAGTCATCCAAGGATTGCAAGCACGTTTTACAACCTTTTTGTGCGGAATGAAGCATATTGTGCAGTGCATGACTAAATCTTTGAAGAGCAGCCATAACGTATCAACGGATATGCCATTGCATTCATATTTGAAAACAAAGGAAGGGAATGAATTGTCCAATGCACTTCACGAGTACATCCACATCACTTGCGCGAGAAAAATCGAGTACAAAGGTCTTCGTCTGTTTCAGTTTTGGAACTTTCGTCAATTCCACGATAAAGGACACTATTTTGTGGTCATAAGTCCCTTCAAAAATGTGCACACTCGGATTCATGCTAATAACTTTGTCATTAACGAGGAATAAATCTAAAGTTACCGCACTTCCACTGTGAACACGAATAGGCAGTTTCACTAAGTGTGTTAATATGTGTAGCAGAGCTATGTCAACAAAGGGCTCCGCAGTAGGAGAGCGCGCATTTGGAAACTCATTAGCCCAATCGACATCTGGAACGATAAAATCACCTGCCAACAAAATGCTGCAAGATTGGTTCCTATATTCGCATAGAAATTCATTCAGGTTTTCAAAAAATGCAGGGCTGCAATTTGGAGGGCGATAAAATCCCGCAATGAGAAGATGGAGATCTTCAAGAACAACCTTTACAACAACGATTTCCATTCCAACAGGGTCAGGTAGTCTGGACACATTCAAGCACTCCTTAAAAAGTATGGCTACGCCACCACCTCGGGAATCTCTGTCGTTACGGTAAATTCCATAACCTGCTGGAGGGATTTCGGCATCGTTGAAATCCCAATGTAACCAAGTTTAAGTAATAACTATGATCTGTGGGCTATGGACCATAACAATACTTACCAGATCTGCTCTCTTGTTAACTATACTACGTGCGTTCACGTTGAGACAACAAAATGTACTTTTAACAAGAGGGTCGGGTCATCTTGTCTTCTCAGACGCTAGTGAACGTACAATGATAGGCACCATCTTCATTTGGGTGCTATCCCACTGAAACATTTCTTTGCCAATGCGAACTTTGTCGTATATCAACTTGACCTTTCCTCCCTGCCTTCTAGTGTCAGCCGTATTGTCCCACAAGTATTTTAATACTTGCCTCGTCGCTGCCGAGAAGTCTTCATCAGATATGTTTTGAAGAACGTTCACTTTTTCACGGTGATCAGTAAGTTTAAGAATTTCTGGTCTTGGTTTATCTGGTTTCTTCCTCCCAATTCTGTGTATCCGTTCTACGGAAGATACCTGTATGCATAGTGTAGTTTGGAACAAGCCATCAACCACATCTTCCATAAGGGACGTAGATGTTTCATTGCGGCGCTCAGGAATGCCAAACTCAATTAGGTTGTTTATCCTACTTCTGTTTCAATGTCAAGTAACTTTCTTTACAGAGTTTTAATTGTTCTTTCCATATCAACGATCCTCGGGCCCAGCTCCTTTACTATTGCTGCTGATTCATCCACCTGCTTAAGCTTTGCCTCGATTGCGTCCAGTCTTTCCTGCATACTCTTCTGACCACCCAGAAGTTGCAATAGGAGCTCCTCAGTGTTCGGCCCGGGATTAACTTCGACATCACCACAGAGCATCAGCAATGAAGCCAAAATATCCTGTACATACAGGTACACCGCACAGGCACACTTGGGGCATGCCAGCAGGACCAGGTAACGGTTGCTAGTTTTTACTGCGGAAGAATTATTACTGACCTTCGCAAAAAGCAGGAACGGATTTGTCATGGTGCTGACCGCTGGCCCGCTGACATGCCCACTGAAGTGATCAGCGTACGGAGAGCTTCTTATATAGCTCGTGGTCGTGGAACTTGGGGCGGTGCCGTCCAAGCGTCGACTTAATGCGACAGTCTTGGAGCGCAGACTCCGGAAAGTCTGGCAGTGGTGACATGTGTTGCTCCATCGGGTATGCGTGCCGGTCCAGTCATTCTGAGTAGGATCTGCGCAAAAAAGCAGGAACGGATTTGTCATGGTGTTTTCCGGTGGCCCGCTGACATGCCCATTTGCCGCGATTGCGATTATCTAAGCTGATCCGACCGCGCGATTTTTGTGCGCTACTAAAAAAAAAAAATACTGTGACGACCCCAAAATGCCATGTCTTTTCGTGGGGATCGAACACCTCGTAGTATTGACAATTCGCAAAGTCTACGAAGCAAACGTGAAAATGCACTTCATTTGCTGCGTAGCGTGTCTATGAACGCATAGAAATGGGAGAATGAAATGTGCGGTACAAGATTTTTTTATTCTCTTTTCGCGTACGTACCGAACTCGGCAATCCATGGCTTCGCGCATCGCACTTGTTGAGGGAGACGCTATTTCCCAAAACAAACTTCGAAAGAGCTTTTGGCGCAATTTCGACGGAAAATACCAGCGATCGCTGTGACAGTGCGACCGCGCGACGAACAGGTGGGTCACAGCCGAAAATCGGGAAATTAGCACTGCGACTGCGATTTTTGTTGCAATCGGACGGAAATCGCATCATGTGAAACAGGCTTCAAACGTATTCCTTAGGAGCAGGCAGCTTTCGGTCAGCAACGTCACGAGCAGAACCCGGAATCAGCTCGTCTACGCCCTGCCAATGCTGCAGCGCGGGCACAAGAACAGGCTCGTGCAGCCGAGCGCAAGCAGAAACTGCGTACCGACGATCTGGGAGACTATCAAGCCATCGTTTAATTAACCTTCGGTATTAACCCAGTTATAAACACCGGGGCTGCACGTTTCTGCTTCGCTGGTTAACCATCTGTACGGAGTGCTTGGGCGGTCATTCTTTCTTATTGCACAACCTGTGGGCCCCTGTGCCTATTTAATCGTAAATATTTCGAATACACGCAGTGGTTGATAGGTGGGGCGTGTCGTCATACTACCCTTCGAAAAAAAATCAAGCTTCTCATATAACGAAGAAGGAACAACACGCTGCAGCTTATGCATCAGTGGTTCAGAAATTGTGAAATTCCATTCTGACGTTAGACTATTTCATTCGTGATCGGATTTTTCATCATTGTTGTAACTGGACATGCTATCGTGCACTTGTTCTATATTTTACTTGGCAGTAAATTCTTAATAAATAAATAAATAAATAAATAAATAAATAAATAAATAAATAAATAAATAACTAAATCCGCGCAGTCTATGCTGTTCCTAGTATGTAGACGAATGTAGCAGAAGAAATAGTGTTCAGTTTGGCCAGAATGCGGCGAAACTTTTGAGGTGGATCAGCGAAAAGCGTTATTAACGAAAAAACGTGACTTTATAAGATCGTACCAGGCAGTTTTTAACAATGAGTTAAAACACAGGGTATGGCAACGTAATTATTCAGCTGGATAAACAGTTTTTTTACGTATTGTAGATTAAGTACAGTATCAAATTATTCATTTGACAAAGAACATAGTAGTTACTTGAGAAATTCATCTGCAGATCACAAGTGACGCAAGCAATAAAAAAGAAGAAAATTACTTTTTTTTAGAAATAGTTTTATTCAGAAAAAAAATTTATATAAGCAATGCTTGGGATGGAGAGCTGGTATATATGGTAAAATATCCTCTATATAGTATAGTAAGCCTGTAAAGGAAATCTTCAACCGTTTCTCTATGAATCGAGACTTTGCGAAAGCATTCTGAGGCCACGAGAGATTTTCAAATTATTTTATTATTTGTGTGCTACTGGCACAGGTCGATGATGAAAGAAATAATGGGCACTATGGCAGGTAGCACTCCGCTTTGAGGGAGTACAGCAAATAGTATAAACAAGTACACGATTCGAAAGCAATGACGAGACAAAAGAACTGAATGATACAAGGAGGGTTAAATAAGTATTCTTTATTGTTCCGGGATCCAGAAAATATATATGGTGTACTTACAGACAGTGTGCAGACAAAGTCACGATGGCTCACCAAAACATTCACTCACCAGGCCGTACCCTGAGAACGTTGTCTTCTTACTTTATCACTCTGTAACAGAACCCCCGAAATCTGAATCGCCGTCTTGGTGAAAATCAGGTGAGGACTTGGAAAGGAAGTCTGGGGCTATCAGTCGGGAAACATGGACATTAGCTTGAGTAGGACTAGATGACGAATTGCACCGCAACGGCGCAATGTCATAATTCACACCTTTAACTTAGCGCAAGACTTTGTAGGGCCGTATGAAGCGGGACATAAGATTCTGGGAGATGGCGACAGGGTCACATGGGGACCAAAGAAGTATGCAAGAGCCTGAAAAGAACTTCATGTTTCGATGCCGGTGGTCATAACGGAGTTTTTTTGCAAATCCTGCGACGTGAAGAGGCGATATTGGGTGATCTGATGAGCCATGTGAGCCAAATCGATGACGTCATGACCATATTCAGCAGCCCCAGACGGCGTGAAAGGCAGGATGGTGCCAAAGGGACACGTGGTGTCGCGACCACACGAAAGGTAAAATAGTGAATACCGCACGATGATATTTCTAATTATCCCTTGGATGTTCTCCTTCCGTGGCTTCTGCTTGTTTCCTATCGTTCATACTGTTCGGCACTTGTGAACACCTTAAAAATGCTTCTTTCAGCTATTTACCCACTCCAATCGGTGAAGTCCTTCTCATCCAATTATCACATTGGTAGTGACAAATGAATGAAATGTTTCCCTTGCGAAGTTCAGTAAAGCCTAACAGCGCAGTTTCATGAAACACATGGGTTCAGCGCCAGATTGCTCCAGATTGCTCCTGGCCTCCTTTAACACTACGACATTACGACAATCAAGACGTACAGGAGGAACTTCAATAGTTTCTGAAGCTGAAAAGAACGTCCACCTTTCAGAAGTACTGGGCTCCAGAGCACATGGGAGTGCTGGCTGGCCAGCTGTGGAGTTCAGCAACAGACAAGTGGAATAATGGTAAAAAAAGAGCAAAAAAAAGGAGCCGGGAAGGGATGGGAGCAGGATCGTTACAGGCATGGTTAACTTTACAAGATAAAACAGAGATAGATTGTATGCCAGATTACGATATCTATAATAACATATAATTAGCTCACGTAGCTAGGCTAATATTGCTTGTCACTCCTTATGCAAAGGCGACGCCATTATCTAACATCATAATCATCTGTTGACGATGTAAAGCTTTATTGTGATCACGTTGACGTAAAACAGCACTGTCGATAAGACATTAAGAAATCGTAGCTCTTTCAATCGAAGCTTGTATTGGGACACAAGTGGCGTTGTCGTGGTCACAGAAAAAACCCAGTTGCTCCTAGGGCACAGCAGCTGCGGGAAAGGGCGGTTTGACGAGTTGACAGCTGCGCCGGTGCCGAAGCGTGAGTCATTAGCAAGGATTCCAGCTGCATAGGCGCGCGCTAACGCCACGCGCGCAACCAATCAGAGCCGTTTCGCTTCCGCCGAAGAGGGCAAGGGCAGGAAAGGGTATCCCGCGCGCTACGCTGGCTTCGTTTCCGTTCAGTTCAGTGTTGGAAAACGAATGAGATGGTCACGCGTTGTGCGTTCCCCTCAATAACGGGCAGTGTTCGGCGAGCACCGGCGAGAACTCGCCCGGGAAAGGGCTCGCCGTTGGCGCACCGACCGAGCCGTTAGAGCCGCCCGAGCCCAGGCAATTCGACAGCAACGAGAAGAAGATCCCGAGCAAAGGGAGCGGGAGGCCGAAGCAAACCGGCACCGTTACCTGTGGGTTACTCAACCGTGACGAAGGTCAGGTGCACGCAGGACAAGTTTCGCTTAAATCGATTTTCTGGTAGAGGAAGGGTTGGTTATTTTCCCCTTCAACCTTACTACTTCGCCTACACAGGCACAAGTGCTCGCTACTCAAGCTTGAATGGAAAGACGCACTGTAGTTTCGTAGCAAGCATGTCTGAACCGTAAGCATCACCTGACAATGAAATAGTACGCAGCTTTGTCAGAACAAATAACTTAACGAATAGGAGCACTATTTTTGTTGAATCCTGGGTAGCCTGTGTCTATCAGTACAGTGCTTGAATGCTCCGGACGTTGCGGACGGAAGTTATCCACTTTGTGCAAAGCTTTCGAAAAGTACGTAGAGACTGGGCACCAGCTAGACTTAAAAGCGTAAGCGCTGGTCATTTGCTCAGCGCCCTTGTTCATATCCTTTAAAATATAAAATCGAGACCTAATGACCTCAGAGTGGCAATGACTCTTCGCTCTAAGATACAGAATTATATAGGGGATACAACGAAGACAAAGCTAACGAATAAAAGAAAACGAAAAAACAAGGAAATAAATCAACGAATCCTACGCATTGGTAGGAAATCAGTGATAGGCGAGGCTTTTTTTTATGTTTACTGAAATGTTTTCACGTGTCCTTCTTTTTCGCTTCTGTGTGCCTTAACGCTTCTCGCTCAATGCGCGCTCCGATTGATGTTGATTCCTGTTGTTTCCACTTCGTTCGCTTAGCTTCTTTTTCCTGCACTTGGCTACTTCTTTTTAATTTAAATTTCATTGTGGGGTTTTACGTGCCAAAACCACTTTCTGATTATGAGGCACGCCGTAGTGGAGGGCTCCGGAAATTTCGACCACCTGGGGTTCTTTAACGTGCACCTAAATCTAAGCACACGGGTGTTTTCGCACTTCGCCCCCATCGAAATGCGGCCGCCGTGGCCGGGATTCAATCCCGCGACCTCGTGCTCAGCAGCCCAACACCATAGCCACTGAGCAACCACGGCGGGTGCCCCTAGTTCTTTTGCCGACTTTTTCCCTTTTTCCCTCTTTTACAGCACGTCTATTAGGGCGTGTCTACCCAGCGCCAAACCCGCATTCTGCAGGGCCCCAAGTCGCTGCATACTCGGCGGAGCAGCAACATTCTCACCCGCAAACTGGAGGTAAGAGGCAAAGAAAGCTTCGCTTTAAAGCTCCCATGAATACAACGCACTTACAATAAGTCACACAAGCTTGTTTATTATCAGTAAACGCACGCGACTGCTTATAAGGGCGTGTGAAGTTTGCCGGCAACGTGTAACGGTGCTGCACAACCATTCAGGAGCACCAGATGGATAGACCTGGCTCATTTTCTTTTTCTGTCCCGGTGCGTTATTTTCTCCTGGGAATGAATCGGAGCCGGTACTTATTCTTGGTAGGAAGGCGATCGTTTGCATCGCCAAGGTCAATAGTGACTCCTTCTTCGGGAAGCACTCGGAAGCGCTGAAGTATGGTAGTGATGTAAAGGAATATCACCATGATGGCTTGCGTCTCCGCTGGACACTTGCGCTTTCCTGGAAGATAAAGAACATTTAAAAGACATTGTTGGCCTATTAAACTCCTACGCTGAATGAAAGAAATATAGCAGCAGACACACAAAAAATATTTATTTTTATAAAAGCGTGTAATGAAAACATAAGCAGAAGTTGAAATGCCAACAGCGTGCCAGCAAAGGTGCGAAAAGGACCATAACCCCGTGGAAAATGTGAATTTGTCTTTAGCGTATGGTCATGGTAAGCGATTTTACAGCGAAGGTGCATATGGCCAATCGCTTCGTCCGTGCGTCTGTCGCCTGTACGCCGAAAACTCCTCCAGCGGAACCCAATGCGCATGCGCGAAAAAATAAAGAAACAGAGGCGCGCGATTGGCTGTGCCAGTAGTGACGTCTTTGTTCTCCGTCGCAGCCGAGCACGCCCGCAGCAGTTTTCCACAGGCTCCGATATATGTAGGCGACCCGTCATATGTACTCCTGAGGAGCAGGCAGCTTTCGATCAGCTACGCTGCCAGCAGAACCGGGAATGAACTCGGCTATGGCGTAGCGATGCTGCAGCCCGGACGCAAGAACAAGATCGTGCAGCCGAGCGCAAGCAGCAACTGCGTACCGAGAATCCGACAGCCTACCAAGCCGTCGTTTAGTGAACCGTCGGGATTAACCCAGTGATAAACACCGGAGCTGCACGTTTCAGCTTCGCTGATTAACCAGCTGTACTGAGTGCTTGGACGGTCATTTTTTTAAATAGATTGTACAGCGTATTTTCAGTAGTAACCCATAGGAACAAGGAAAATGTCACGACGCCGATTTTGAAGCCGGTGTTATAACTGTTGGAAGCAAGGCCTATTGAAGGGCACCGGAAAGACGTAGCGATGCGCCAGTGGGAATATGGTAAGGGAGCCGTGCACATAAAATAGGAAATATCTTACCGTAGAACAACCACTAAGGTAATTTAGGAATCCAAGCCTCGTACAACTCTTGTTCTCACCATTCAGGGACTGTGAATTCATCAAAACTGAGAGCTGGGCGAGTTGGCGTGGTTGATGATGATGATGTCCTTGATGAGTTTGGCGCTTACCCACTCGCGGGGATTGGCCAAGGGTCGGGCAGACTTTGCTTATGTGTTGAGAAAATGGAGTTAAAAACCTAAAATTCCATCTTAACGAAAAAGTGCGCGGAAAAGACGTAGACGAGAAAGAGAGAAACGACAAACACGAGCGTCCATGTTTGTCGTTTCTCTCTTTCCCGTCTCCGTCTTTTTCACGCGCCTTTTCGTTAAGAAGGGACTGTGAATTTGCAACGTCTAAACAAAGCAAGAGATTGCAGCTAATAGATACAGTGATAAGATAATGACATGTAACAGCTGATTTAGCCTGTGTAGTACATTGAAATAGCGTGGAACGGCTGCTAACATGCATTATAACTTTAAATTATTATCATCATCGTCATCACGTTTTGTGTTCATTGCAGGGCAAATGCTCCTGCAGTGGTCTCCGTTACCGCTGTCGTGCGTCAGCCGGATATATGCGGCGCCTGCAAATTTCCTAATATTATCTTGAAGACAGGGGGTTAAGCAAGGGGTCCGAATTTTATTAGTCATATCATAAGAAGCCAAACAAACACTGACACCAAGGAGAACATAGGGGAAAAAGTTTGTGCTTAATAAAGAAACTATAAATTAATGGAAATGAAAGTGGATGAAAGAACAACTTGCCACAAGTGGGGAACGATCTCAACTTTCGCATTTCGCGTGCGGGGCTCTACCAATTAAGCTACCGCGGCGCCGTTTCCTCATCCACTTCCTTGGGTATTTATGTTTTCCTAGTAGAACCCTGGGAGTGTTAGCCAGCACCACCACTCACAAACCTTGGCGGCGGATGTGGAACATCCGTTCTGCCGCAAGCGTCAAGTGAACGTGATCTTTTTAGGGTGAAGGCAACCGGTCAATAAACCCACACATGCTGCCTAAAGGAATCAATGTTGCCGGATTCGAGACCCTTGTTATGTAATAAATGAGAAGAAAGGGGGTTAACCGAGGGGCCCGATATTTATTAGTCATATCATAAGAGGCCAACAAACACTGACACCAAGGACAACATAGGGGGAAAAACTTGTGCTTAATAAAGAAACGATAAATTAATGGAAATGAAAGTGGATGAAAAAACAACTTGCCGCCAGTGGGGAATGATTTCACAACCTTCGCATTTCGCGTGAGATGCTCTACCAGTTGAGCTACCGCGGCATCTTATGATATCACTGATATTATCTTGCCACTTAATTCCCTGCTGTCATCGGCTGCGTTACCGTTTCATTGGCACCCATTGCTGTAATAAGTGCCCAGTTATGTTCTCTGTGCATCATACGGCCACCCCAGCTACACTTTTTCTTTTTATCTTAAATGCAATATCAGCAACACCCGTTCGCTCCGTAGTGCATAATACCACCTACCTGTCTCTTAACGTTACACTATCAACATTCGTTCCATTGGGCGTTGCGCACTCCTTTTTGTATTCTCGAGTTCGATAAATAGCTAAGGTTATCGCACATTGAAATCTTTAGAGTTTATAGACCTTTTCAACGGCGCACGTATAAAGCACTGTTCGGTAGCCCTTACTTTGCTATACGTTTGTGGAAATCAATGAATCTCAATTTGAGACCGCAAAGTAGCGTAACCGCGAAGTGCAGCGGTGGCGTAGGAGTAGAGCATCCGCTTCGCGTGCAAGAGGACCGTGGTTCGAATCCCGGTGCAGCGCAATTTTCCACCGAATTAAAAAAATGGTGCGTGTGTTAATAAAATTGCACAAACAGGCATGGAGTGCGGCCTGATCCCGGTGACCAGAACCGGTAACGCGCACTCCCTCACCAGATCAGGATTGATCACCCCGGTGCAGTACTTGGCCACAACTTCCCATATGAACACTGCAATCAAATCCCGGCCCTCACACCCCAGCAGCTGTGCCGCAACTGACCACGGCGGCGGTCAGACCTGCGACGCAGCAGAGGGTGCTAAGAATCCCTGGATCCGGACAGGCCGCCATTGGAATCCGAACCTGGCAACCTTTAACCCTAGAACGTTATATAGTGAGGCGAGTCTAGCAGTGCTATTGGAGGAATTAGAGGGCAGTAAATGGGATATAATAGGGCTCAGTAAAGTTAGGAGGACAAATGAAGCATATACAGTGCTAAAAAGCGGGCACGTCCTACTGGGGCTTAGCGGAGAGGCCAGAAATAGGAGTCGGATTCCTGAGTAAAAAGAATATAGCTGGTAACGTACAGGAATTCTGTAGCATTAACGAGAGGGTGGCAGGTCTTGTTGTGAACCTTAGTAAGAGGTAGGTGTACGCCGCTACATCTAATCATGATGACCAGGAAGTCGAAAGCTTCTATAAAGACGTGGAATCGGCGATGGGTAAGGTCAAAACAAAATACACTGTACTGATGGGCGACTTGAATGCCAAGGTAGGCAAGAAGCAGGCTGGAGACAAGTCAGTGGGGGAATCACCATCATCATCATCATCATCAGCCTGGTTACGCCCACTGCAGGGCAAAGGCCTCTCCCATACTTCTCCAACAACCCCGGTCATGTACTAATTGTGGCCATGCCGTCCCTGCAAACTTCTTAATCTCATCCGTCCACCTAACTTTCTGCCGCCCCCTGCTACGCTTCCCTTCCCTTGGGATCCAGTCCGTAAACCTTAACGACCATCGATTATCTTCCCTCCTCATTACATGTCCTGCCCATGCCCATTTCTTTTTCTTGATTTCAACTAAGATGTCATTAACTCGCGTTTGTTCCCTCACCCAATCTGCTCTTTTCTTATCTCTTAACGTTACACCTATCATTCTTCTTTCCATAGCTCGTTGTGTCGTCCTCAATTTGAGTAGAACCCTTTTAGTAAGCCTCCAGGTTTCTGCCCCGTAGGTGAGTACTGGTAAGACACAGCTATTATATACTTTTCTCTTGAGGGATAATGGCAACCTGCTGTTCATGATTTGGGAATGCCTGCCAAACGCACCCCAGCCCATTCTTATTCTTCGGATTATTTCCGTCTCATGATCCGGATCCGCCGTCACTACCTGCCCTAAGTAGATGTATTCCCTTACGACTTCCAGTGCCTCGCTGCCTATTGTAAATTGCTGTTCTCTCCCGAGACTGTTAAGCATTACTTTAGTTTTCTGCAGATTAATTTTTAGACCCACTCTTCTGCTTTGCCTCTCCAGGTCAGTGAGCATGCATTGCAATTGGTCCCCTGAGTTACTAAGCAAGGCAATATCATCAGCGAATCGCAAGTTACTAAGGTATTCTCCATTAACTTTTATCCCCAATTCTTCCCAATCCAGGTCTCTGAATACCTCCTGTAAACACGCTGTGAATAGCATTGGAGATATCGTATCTCCCTGCCTGACGCCTTTCTTTATTGGGATTTTGTTGCTTGCTTTATGGAGGACTACGGTGGCTGTAGAGCCGCTATAGATATCTTCCAGTATTTTTACATATGGCTCATCTACACCCTGATTCCGTAATGCCTCCATGACTGCTGAGGTTTCTACTGAATCAAACGCTTTCTCGTAATCAATGAAAGCTATATATAAGGGTTGGTTATATTCTGCACATTTCTCTATCACTTGATTGATAGTGTGAATATGGTCTATTGTTGAGTAGCCTTTACGGAATCCTGCCTGGTCCTTTGGTTGACAGAAGTCTAAGGTGTTCCTGATACTATTTGCAATTACCTTAGTAAATACTTTGTAGGCAACGGACAGTAAGCTGATCGGTCTATAATTTTTCAAGTCTTTGGCGTCCCCTTTCTTATGGATTAGGATTATGTTAGCGTTCTTCCAAGATTCCGGTACGCTCGAGGTCATGAGGCATTGCGTATACAGGGTGGCCAGTTTCTCTAGAACAATCTGTCCACCATCCTTCAACAAATTTGCTGTTACCTGATCCTCCGCAGCTGCCTTCCCCCTTTGCACAGCTCCCAAGGCTTTCTTTACTTCTTCCGGCGTTACCTGTGGGATTTCGAATTCCTCTAGACTACTCTCTCTTCTATTATCATCGTGGGTGCCACTGGTACTGTATAAATCTCTATAGAACTCAGCCACTTGAACTATCTTATCCATATATCGCATACGCATACATCTGATTCTTGCCAATTCCTAGTTTCTTCTTCACTGTTTTTAGGCTTCCTCCGTTCCTGAGAGCATGTTCAATTCTATCCATATTATACTTCCTTATGTCAGCTGTCTTACGCTTGTTGATTAACTTCGAAAGTTCTGCAAGTTCTATTCTAGCTGTAGGGTTAGATGCTTTCATACATTGACGTTTCTTGATCAGATCTTTCGTCTCCTGCGATAGTTTGCTGGTATCCTGCCTAACGGAGTTACCACCGACTTCCATTGCACACTCCTTAATGATGCCCACAAGATTGTCGTTTATTGCTTCAACACTAAGGTCCTCTTCCTGAGTTAAAGCTGAATACCTGTTCTGTAGCTTGATCTGGAATTCCTCTATTTTACCTCTTACCGCTAACTCATTGATCGGCTTCTTATGTACCAGTTTCATCCGTTCCCTCCTCAGGTCTAGGCTAATTCGAGTTCTTACCATCCTGTGGTCACTGCAGCGCACCTTGCCGAGCCCGTCCACATCTTGTATGATGCCAGGGTTAGCGCAGAGTATGAAGTCTATTTCATTTCTAGTCTCGCCGTTCGGGCTCCTCCACGTCCACTTTCGACTATCCCGCTTGCGGAAGAAGGGGGAATATGGCATAGGCATAGGCATAGGCATAGGCATGGCATAGCGGGATAGCCGAAAACGGACGTGGAGGAGCCCGAATGATGAGACTAGAAATGAAATAGGCTTTATACTCTGCGCTTACCCTGGCATCATACAAGATGTGGACGTGCTCGGCAAGGTGCGCTGCAGTGACCATAGGATGGTAAGAGCTCGAATTAGCCTAGCCTAGAACGGAAGAAACTGGTACATAAGAAGCCGATCAATGAGTTAACGGTAAGAGGGAAAATAGAGGAATTCCGGATGAAGCTACAGAGCAGGTATCCGGCTTTAACACAGGAAGAGGACCTTAGTGTTTAAGCAATGAACGACAATCTAATGGGCGTCATTAAGGAGTCTGAAATAGAAGTCGGTGGCAACTGCGTTAGACAGGATACCAGTAAGCTATCGCAGGAGACGAAAGATCTGATGAAGAGACGCCAATGTATGAAAGCCTCTAACCCTACAGCTAGAATAGAACTGGCAGAACTTTCGAAGTTAATCAACAAGCGTAAGACAGCTGGTATAAGGAAGTATAATATCGATAAAATTGAACATGCTCTCAGGAACGGAGGAAGCCTAAAAGCAGTGAAGAAGAAACTAGGAACAGGCAAGAATCAGATGTATGCGTTAAGGGACAAAGCCGGCAATATCATTACTAATATGGATGAGATCGTTCAAGTGGCTGAGGAGTTCTATAGAGATTTATACAGTACCAGTGGCACCCACTACGATAATGGAAGAGAGAATAGTGTGGATGAATTTGAAATGCCACAGGTAACGCCGGCAGAAGTAAATAAAGCCTTGGGAGCTATGTAAAGGGGGAAGGCAGCTGGGAAGGATCAGGTAACAGCAGATTTGTTGAAGGATGGTGGGCAGATTGTTCTAGAAAAACTGGCCACCCTGTATACGCAATGCCTCATGACTTCAAGCGTACCGGAATCTTGGAAAAACGCTAACATAATCCTAATCCATAAGAAAGGGGACGCTAAAGACTTGAAAAATTATAGACCGATCAGCTTGCTGTCAGTCGCCTACAATCAATTTACTAAGGTAATCGCAAATAGAAACAGGAACACCTTAGGCTTCCGTCAAACAGCCTAGCAATTAGCCTAGCCTAGAACGGAAGAAACTGGTACATAAGAAGCCGATCAATGAGTTAACGGTAAGAGGGAAAATAGAGGAATTCCGAATCAAGCTACAGAAGAGGTATTCGGCTTTAACATAGGAAGAGCACCTTAGTGTTGAAGCATAGAACGACAATCTAATGGGCGTCATTAAGGAGTCTGAAATAGAAGTCGGTGGCAACTGCGTTAGACAGGATACCAGTAAGCTATCGCAGGATACGAAAGATCTGATGAAGAAACGCCAGTGTATGAAAGCCTCTAACCCTACAGCTAGAACAGAACTGGCAGAACTTTCGAAGTTATTCAACAAGCGTAAGACAGCTGGCATAAGGAACTATAATATGGATAGAATTGAACATGCTCTCGGGAACGGGGAAGCCTATAAAAACAGTGAAGAAACTAGGAATAGGCAAGAATCAGATGTATGCGTTAAAGACAAAGCCAGCAATATCATTACTAATATGGATGAGATATTTTAAGTGGCTGAGGAGTTCATAGAGATTTGTACAGTACCAGTTGCACCCACTACGATAATGGAAGAGAGAATAGTCTAGAGGACTGTGTAATCCCACAAGTAACGCCAGCAGAAGTAAAGAAAGCCTTGGGAGCTATGTAAAGGGTTCCCCCTTTACAGCTGAGGAGGATCAGGTAACAGCAGATTTGTTGAAGGATGGTGGGCAGATTCTTCTAGAGAAACTGGCCACCCTGTATACGCAATGCCTCATGACCTCGAGCGTACCGGAATCTTGGAGGAACGCTAACACAATCCTAATCCATAAGAAAGGGGACGCCAAAGACTTGAAAAATTATAGACCGATCAGCTTACTGTCAGTTGCCTACAAAGTATTTACGAAGGTAATCGCAAATAGAATCATAAACACCTTAGACTTCTGTCAACCAAAGGACCAGGCTGGATTCCGTAAAGGCTACTCAACAATAGACCACATTCACAGTATCAATCAGGTGATAGAAGCTGATTGATAGAGAAATGATTGATAGAGAAGTGATTACGAGAAAGCGCTTGATTCAGTCGAAACCTCAGCAGTCATGGAGGCATTGCGGAATCAGGGTGTAGACGAGCCGTATTGAAAAAATACTGAAATATATCTATAGCGTCTCCACAGCCACCGTCATCATCATCATCATCATCATCAGCCTAGTTACGCCCACTGCAGGGCAAAGGCCTCTCCCATACTTCTCCAACTAGCCCGGTCATGTACTAATTGTGGCCATGTTGTCCCTGCAAACGTCTTAATTTCATCCGCCCACCTAACTTTCTGCCGCCCCCTGCTACGCTTCCCTTCCCTTGGAATCTAGTCCGTAACCCTTAATGACCATCGGTTATCTCCCCTCCTCATTACCTGTCCTGCCCATGCCCATTCCTTTTTCTTGATTTCAACTAAGATGTCGTTTACCCGCGTTTGTTGCCTCACCCAATCTGCTCTTTTCTTATCCCTTAACGTTACACCCATCATTCTTCTTTCCATAGCTCGTTGCGTCGTCCTCAATTTCAGCAGAACCCTTTTCGTAAGCCTCCGTAGTCCTCCATAACCACCGCCATCCACTCCACTCCACTCCAGCCACCGTAGTCCTCCATAAAGAAAGCAACAAAATCCCAATAAAGAAAGGCGTCTGGCAGGGAGATACGATCTCTCCAATGCTATTCACAGCGTGTTTACAGGATGTATTCAGAGACCTGGATTGGGAAGAATTGTGGATAAGCGTTAATGGAGAAACCCTTAGTAACTTGCGATTCGCTGATGATATTGCCTTGCTTAGTAACTGAGGGGACCAACTACAATGCATGCTCACTGACCTGGAGAGGCAAAGCCGAAGGGTGGGTCTAAAGATTAGTCTGCAGAAAACTAAAGTAATATTTAAAAGTCTCGGAAGAGAGCAGCAGTTTACGATAGGTAGTGATGCACTGGAAGTGGATGTGTAGTGACTGCGTATCTGGATCATGAGACTGAAATAATCAGAAGAATAAGAATGGGCAGGGGTGCGTTTGGCAGGCATTCTCAGATCATGAACAGCAGGTTGCCATTATCCCTCAAGAGAAAAGTATATAACAGCTGTGTGTTACCAGTACTCACGTACGGGGCAGAAACCTGGAAGCTTACGAAAAGAGTTCTACTTAAATTGAGGACGACGCAACGAGCTATGGAAAGAAGAATGATAGGTGTAACGTTAAGGGATAAGAAAAGAGCAGATTGAGTGAGGGAACAAATGCGAGTTAATGATATCTTAGTGGAAATCAAGAAAAAGAAATGGGCATGGGCAGGGCATGTAATGAGGAGGGAAGATAACCGATGGTCATTAAGGGTTACGGACTGGATTCCAAGGGAAGGGAAGCGCAGCATGCTGGGGACGGCATAAAGTTAGGTGGGCGGATGAGATTAAGAAGTTTGCAGTGACAACATGGCCACAATTAGTACATGACCGGGGTAGTTGGAAAAGTATGGGAGAGGCCTTTGCCCTGCAGTGGGCGTCGCCAGGCTGATGATGATGATGATGAAGCTGCAGTTGCAGGGAAGCGTGAAAAGCATTCAGGGATCTTTGCTATCGCGTTCCACTCTTACAGACGAACATGAACCATCCTCCAATTTTTTTTCTCTTCCTGTGAAACGTACTTAATACATTTCTGCGCTCAAGTGATACGTACCCAACGAAAATGAGAGAATGCGCTTAGGCCGCTCGCAAGTCGCTGAACCGTCGTCGTTCATGAAGCGACTCGGGTCAAATTTCTCCGGATTAGGCCACACGCCGGGATCGTTGTGAACGGCCCAGTAGTTTGCCATCACCGTGATTCCGGCAGGATAGAAAAAACCATCGCAGGTGAAATCCACTTTGGCCCTGTGCAAGAAATTAAATTTACTAAGCCAACAGTTAGACACAAAGCGCACTTAAACAACAACTGCTATAGAAATGCTGTAGTTTTTCTGCCTTCATTTTGCCTGTGTATATGGGATTTCGAAAATGACGTCCTTAAGGAAGCCTAAGAATGCGCGTACACACACACACACACGCACGCACACACACCTAAAGAAAACTTTGGCCATTGTCTCTACAATTGTAAACTTTTCAAACGCAAGCTATTGTATTGTCCAACGCTAACATAATTTTCATCACAAATCCCAAGGTAGGAGTTTCAACGTACTACGCGCATTCTGACTGTACCCTTCAACGACTTTGAAAACCATCTTGACTTGCTGCTTCACACAAGCGTCGCTCTCACTCGTTCGAAACATTTTCACTGCAACAACATCTGCACAGCATATGTAACTGGTTGACGTCGACCTACGAATAGTAATTTTTCCTGAGCTAACGTTTGTGTGTGCGTTGCATAGCACTTTTTTCCCCGCTGTAATCCTTTAGTGGGGCACGCTGAGCTCTGGTGACCTACTTACGTTCTCACGTCTTTGTTTTCTTTTCAGTCCTTTTGAAGTCGTGCATTCTTACCAATTCGCCCAACTCACATTTTGTTACCGGCCATGTAAATGCTCAAACACGCTGTTTTGAAACACACAACACACACACACACAGCTTGTGTTACAAAACGACATGCCTAAATGTTTACATTAACTAGGCTTCTTCGCGATTCGCGACTTCAGTATAGAAATGTTGTGACGTCAATGATTATCCATCACTGTAACAAAACGAAGAAGCGCTCGTGTGCTGTCTGATATCGTCTGCTACAGACATCTTACTCTACGCTACAGGGACCGTATCAGTCAACACCCGCTGACGGAATTACCAAGCGTACTCCCGGTCGTGTACACCGATCTCGGCGTAGGGCTCTGGGCTGTTCTGCCGGGCAGTTTCAGCTCGAGACTGGCTCTCGATCTACCATTGGAACGTACTAGCTCCAAAAATGAGCCGAGTATACTGACCCGGACGTGCTCCGAATCATGTATTCGAATTCAGCATAGATGCAAGCAGGGCGCACTCGCTTTACCTCCTAGGTGCGCTGAGCGGCGTGATGGCCTTCCAACGCAGCATCTCCCACACGACGGCCATGGTGAGCGGCATCTTGTGCGTATCTTCCCACGTGGGGCGCCTGAGCGAACCGACCACGTGATCGATCTCGGCCTGCACCTGCGCCTGTAGTGTGTCGGCTCGCAGAGCGAAATTGATCATGTGCCAGTGCATGTACGTTGGGACGCCCGCCGATCCGGCCTGGAAGAAGCCGATGGCGGTGCTCATCAGGTTCTCCACTGCACCGAGCCGAAAGAATCAACGCAAAAGGGTTAGAAAACATGTTGCTTAAGCAGTAGCTGCGTAAATTAAAGCACAGTGTGAGCACATGGACACTACAGTGTTACTAGGACTGCTAATAAGGATTCACAACTAAGAATTATTGCGCTTAATAAATACTACATGTTTTCGTATGGTTCGTGGTTATCGAAACTAATAAATGCAAAAAATTTCATGTAGAAATTTAAAAAAAAGCAATAAAGAAATTACTCAGCGTTACTTCTACTAACATGCGCGAAACGCATGTCCTTGCGTTTGTGCACTGGAATTAAACAATGTAAGATAGTTTTCGTATGCTAGGAGAGAGAGGAGAGGGGAGGGTATTGAAGCGCATGCACTTGTAAAAGAAGGGTAATCAAAACGGAGAAACTTTTTTGTTTTAGAACTCTTTATATCCAACTAACTTTAGAATAACCCCCTGGAATACACAAGAGACCCATAATCAATTTGGTTGTTCAGTTCGTGAATCGAACTAGCCGATAGGGTTGGTTATTTCGTATAATGACAATTTTAGGGCGCTTTTTATAACGTACTATTTCGTTAGTGATGCGGAGTTGGAAAGCTTTAGGCTGTTTTCGTTAACACAGAAATGTACATAATTGGTACGACAGATATAATGCGCGGGCTAAGTACACTACAATATATACACTATTCCAATAACTGTTTCTGTTGTTCCTTCGGTGACCTACAATGATGTATTGCGACGACGTACATGGTATTTTTTGCGCTCATGCGTGATTTGCTTACACTTTGAGCGCGGTATGCACACCCTACTTGCTACGAGGTTTAGCGAAGCCGCTCCTTGTTTGTGCGACGGGCTTGCCAACCTAGTGTTTTAACCAACCTTACCGTTATTGTTTGAACCTTACTAAGAACCTATAGGACTGAATTCCCCATAAAACTTTTCGTTCCTAAGTGATCCATATTGGCTGATCGCCTTCGCTTATAATACATCAGGATTGACAGCGAAACGTTCTTACGAGAAAAAGTAGCGTAACAGATTTTTGTGAATACGGGCCCCAGCTACGTGTATGTTTTACAGATACTAACTTACGTTAGTAATTGCTTCAGGGTTTTCTAACGAGTGTAGCTGATGCAAATACCTTCGTATTTCTCGACGCAGTGGCCTCATTTAGGACTGTTCGCAAATGCCTTTGCATTCCGAAATGTTGATAAGAAAAGAATTCGTATTCTAAGATACGAACACACACAATAAAAGCACACAATAGAGGTGAGTGTATTAGGAGAGTGTTCCTGTCATAATGCCGATTCACGAGAATGGTGTCGCCGAACTAAAAAGGAAAACTGCAGTCGGTGACCAATTTTCTGTACGACATGCAGAAACGTCGACACACTAATGTACGACACCGCACATTAACTCGATAGCTCGCACATGGCTACACTCAAATGATCCTCGCCACTTACCGCTGAACTTAGATTCCGGATCACTCTTCCGTTCTTCCATCTTCGTCAGGTATGCGTCGATAAGCGTCTTGGACGGTGATTTATTAATGCAATCTTTTCGAGCATTGATCTCATTTCTAAGGAAAGAAAAGCGGAACAGTTAATGCTTCTTTTTTATTCCAGAAATAAATACATGGGTGCAGCAAGGCAGGCCTGCATGGGTAACTTTTTGCTTATGACAGCACCTGCTAAGCGTTAGCTATCGTGTTGATCTGTTAAAAAAGAGATAACAGAAAAAAAGAGAGAAAGGATGCAGGAAATGGAGGGGGATAAGAGATAGAGAGAGAGAGGCATAGTTTGGTGACGAGCGAAGTGTAGTTAAGGCTTTGTGTCGAAGCGAAGGCGTCCAGCATTGACGTGCCTGAATAGACAAGCTGCAGAGCTTGTAAACAAACAGGCATCATAGGAAAAAATGATTAACTTACTAGTATATACGTTGACAGGGGTGTGCTTCTTCATTGCTCGTCGATTGGAAGAGTAATATTTGCCAAGAAACTATCCATAACGTAGCCACGCATGTTAATCTTCCCTTCAGAGAAAGTTCACGCTAATAAATTACGAGCAACCTTCTTTTTTTTTCTTGCCTGCACGGATGCGGCGGTTCAACCATCACATCTTCGTGACGTCACGCTCTGCAGCTTGTCTATCGAATTGAGAGGTCTGCGGCTGCATGTGAGCTTATGTAGTACCAGAAAGGCTGCTAGCGGCAACATTAGAAAGATTACAAGATGACAAATTCGCTTCTTTAAGAGCTGCAGTGGCTTGTGCATTTTTGTACACACCGTACATCTATCTATTCACTAGAAATTGCTGCAACCTTCATAGTTGTTCAGTCTCGTGCATTTCAAGGATCTGGTAACTCCAGGAAAGGATGTACATGAAAACGGTTTCCAGCTTTACAACAAAAACGGCAACAATAGAAAACGCGACACACGAGCACAGGTCAATCAATCAATCAATCAATCAATCAATCAATCAATCAATCAATCAATCAATCAATCAATCAATCAATCAATCAATCAATCAATCAATCAATCAATCAATCAATCAATCAATCAATCAAAGTTGATTTCACCAGAAAATTCTGGATAGTCCTCAGGGCTAAAAGCTGCTCTAGGCAGCTTGACTGAGTTCCTGAAGACCCTTACATCGGCAGCATACGACGTTCACAGCACATGCAAGCATATCAGATCATAACTATAACACATGGCAGTAATACTGTAACAAAGTTCACGTAAGGATCACTTGAATTTAACATACAGAGTTACAGTAGGATTCTCATCAGATGTTTAATACAGCATAAACATCATCGTATAAAGACTTTTGACTGCAAAAAATAAATAAAAGTAAATAAAAATAAAATTAAGTTAATTTAACAGGTTTCGCAAATAATAAAGAGTAAAAAGTAGCAATGATAACAGACATCGCGCGACGATGACAAGACCGAAACAGAATGCAATAAGTACAGGATAGGCAAAAGCCACGCAAACTAGACCCATGCACGCCATTCCAGAGATAACTAAACGACAGCTATTTACAACATAGATGTGAAGAACTGACATAGCTGCCGTTGTCTAGCAGTAGTTAGTTCAGGAAATTCATTTAGAATGGGGGGGGGGGGGGTAAATTGAAGTGGAGCGCCTGTGAGTTGTAGGTGGTCCGGTAACGAGGAACAGACCATGTTGAAGTATGTCGCGTACGCCTATTAGGGTAATTTGGTGTTAGGTTTGATATAGTTACAAGGAATTCTTTATAAGTGTTGGAAAAGAAGAAGGATCGCAAATTCGAAATTTGTATAAGTGCTGCACCCGTATGATACTGTATTCCTGAAACAACGTTTCAGTTGAAGCCAGGTTGTAAATGTTTGCAACATGGCGAATAATCTTTTTTTTTTGCAAAAGGAAGATTTTATTTAGGTTCTGTTTAGTTGTGGTAGCCCAGACTAGACTACAGTAGTTAATGTAGGATGCGAATAGTGCGCAATACAGTTGAAGTTTTACCTTCGAGGGGAGCACGCGTTGACATCGTGATAATGCTCCAGTAGTTGACAGTTTCTTACACAGCTGTTCCACATGCGAGTTCCAACTAAGGTGAGCAGAAAACGTAACGCCGAGTATCTTGCGTTCGTTTACTACAGCGATATTCTGACCTTCATATACAATAGGACTTAACTGTGGAACTACTTTACTCCTTGCACGAAATATAATAATTTTAGATACTGTGTCTATCTCTCTGAGAGGGCCGTCGTGTGCTCTGCTTTTCTTGCAGGGAAGTAACGAGCTAATTATCTCGCCTATGAAACGTTACGCCCGGCTGCCTAGATGTCGGAAAGAAGTCCGTACACTTATCCTTTATACCTCTCAGTGTAGGACTATCTGGCCGCCTGAGGCGCGCAACCTCCCCCCCCCCCTCCCCGCCCCCGTCCTAGCCCAACTACCAGCTCATCCTATGACAGTGCCTCATCTCGCCTGTTACTCCACATTCTTCTGCCTTATCTCTTCATCTCTGTATCGTATCGATTCACCCGCGCGGTGCTGAAAAATTGCACCATCGAGGTTCTGGGCTGAGGGCTTGCACCGACGCCATTCTTTAATGAGGATAATAATAATAATAATAATAATAATAATAATAATAATAATAATAATAATAATAATAATAATAATAATAATAATAATAATAATAATAATAATAATAATAATAATATATTTCTGACAACACAAATAATGTGTTGGAGAGCAAGCAACGTGTTCATGCGTTCGAGTGAATCAAATATGCATTTTATTAAAACAGAAATTTCTGCATGCCTGTGTGCCGACATAACCTACATGTTACTGTGCGTGAGAAAAGGGATGAGGAACTAAAAATTCACGAGAGATAGAGAGAGAGAGAGGGTCGGAGAAAGAAAAGACGGCAGAAATAAAGGAGGGAAGAAAGAGGCGGTATAACTCAGTTATTGTGATGTGCTTGAAGCCTCTCTGCTTGTCAAACAAGTGATAAGTTTAAAGGCTGACGCTGCACAGCGGAATAACGCACGGGACCCTAACGTGGTACAAGGCAAAATTTTGTACATTTGAGTTCCATTTTCAATTCGATAGGCCGGACAGTCTAATAGGATATACCATTGTCGCCTATGTTTCTGGGCAGTTGCGACAGCGTTTAAAGATGGTTTCCAACCGACACACGCACCTTGTAAAGTCGCCCAAGGCTCGAAAGTGCTTCTCGATGTTCTGTCTTCCGGGGAACGCGAGCGTGTTCAGGAACGGGCCCTTGAGGAAGCCCAAGGGCGTCATTCGGCGGGTCGTGTTGACGGCCACAGCGAGGTTCCGCAGCGTGTCGTCTAGCCACTTGCGCTTCGGGTGGTCGAAGGGGTAACTCTCTCCAAAGACGGGCGCGACGGCGGTGTTGGAAACGCTGGGCAGCATCAGCTCTTCGATGGCGATCGGACGGCCGTCCGATTCCGATATGCGCTCAATGAGGCGATGACACTCGTCCTGGTTAGATCGAGAGAGCAAATGTGGCAAATTGTTTCCAACAATTTGCCTTGACTTGTTCAACATCGCAATAATAAAGATACGCTACAATTAAATCGCCCTGACGTCGCTGAGGAATGAGCAATTGAGTCGAGTAGAGTGAAACTGGACGCTAATGAACTACAGCGGAGCCCGCATATAACGAGCACCTTCATTGCACGCAACGTGTCCGCTATGCAAGTAATTTGTTATAATTGGACTGTCCCTTCAGACTACCGATGAAGAACACAGCGATGCGTCAGAAGGGTCACATTAATCACAACATCGACGTGCACTCGACGCGCTGAGCTACCAGAAATGGGCGACTGAGCGTTGTTTCAGTCATGTTGATGCAATAATGACACTCTCAAAGTTTGACAGGCTGTGGACATGGTCTTAGGTGAGGCCCTTTGCATGTGCAGTATGCTTGAACGAGGCCGCACAGCCGTGACTGTCTGTGTGACCTCGACAGCGAATTCGTGAGCCGAGGGCAGCACTAAATGTATAAATAAATAAACGAGAAAGAAAAGTGAGGCACGGCACTGCATGCTTTGATTGGACGTACTATACTGTCGTAGCGAATAGCTGTAGCTTTGCATTCAAGCCACGGAGGTTCGAGGCACATTTCCTGCACAGGATAACTTAGTTTACTGGCCAAGGCAGCATAAGCTGCGCAATTGTGCCTCGAATAAATTCTAGGCAGTCCAATTGGCGTGTGTGAAAGGCCGTTTCGCGGTTTCAATTCGAAGTTGCAGCGTTGTAGTTTACGGATGGATTTCGCTAGTGTAAGGACAATCACTTGGCTCCGTAGCGGCACGGGTGGGCCATATCATCGACTGAAGGCTGCTACAGGCCACTATGATTACTTTTAAGGAATTGGTGAAGTCTATATTATACATGACACGAAGCCGTGCTAATTGCCATGAACAATGTTTATGTGATTGCCTGTCAGGGAGAGCGGTGAAAGTGAGCAAATTCGTTCATACGAAATGTGCGCATAGCCTCCTTTTTGCGCATTATTTCAATGCCTCCCTTTGACTAAAACAAGTCATCAAAGCAACATGATGATTGATTAAAAGTTCGCATGCACTATTCGTGTTACATACTAGTTTGTAATGTTGACACTAAATAGCAAGATGGCTGTTCTGTATAAAATGCAGTGTCTGCCACAAATAAGTAATACGGGTATGCCTTATGTTTGGAGCGAAACAGCGCACAAACTTTCGCACGCTTAATTTTCAAGCATTCTTTCGCGGCAACGTTTATGGACAGACACGGTACACCTCCGCGTTGGAAGAGCCGCAGACTCCTTCTGCCATACATACCTTCCAATGTCCAAGCTTGTAAATTGTCGCGAGTGACGCGGTTTCGAACAGCAAACTGAAGTTTAGGCGTGTCAACAAAAAAGTGCCGAAACATTTTTCAGGATCTACGCTGGCGGCCTCAATACTACGCGCATGCGCGTGTGGACGAGCGCGCGCAGCAGCCAAGCGAACGGTATCCTCCTCGCCTTCACGTCACTCGCGAAATAGCGCTAGTATCGCAAAGTGCCCGGTATAAGGCAAATAATGCCTTGACAAAACTTCGAGGGTGATTCGTTGCTGCAACGGGAATCATATTCTAGTGCACAAGTTTTGGTACTGTTTGGCATGGGCTTGTTGTGAACGTGCATTGCAAGTCATGCTTGGATTGTAGCGCGAAGTAACACACACACATGGAGACTAGGAGAAGATAGTACAAACGCTAACTCTCAACTAAATATTTATTGAAACTATTAAGATATATACAAGTGAATGAAAATAACGCAGCATACGAACATGACAAGGTCTAAAGACTATCAGTTAAACATATCAAGAGGTAGGGGAGCCGAAAAAAAAAACCAAACAACAGAAGGCACTATCTGAGATTAACACACCTGCTGAAAAGATATTGAAATTCGCTTTCTAACAGAGATATTGATGCGTGGCTAATACAAGTCTCTCCTAATCTTTTAATGTTAAATGTCTAAATTATTTCTCGCGTGGTTTGGCATTTGTGTCTTGAAAGGACTTGTGTGTCTTCAAACAAAAGTTTACGACCGCAATTGAAACAATGCGACGCTAGATGTGAAGCATTAGGGTTGTTAAGTGATTGTTTGTGTTCTTTTAGTCTGACATTGAGGCACCTGCCGCTCTGTCCAGTGTAAGTTTTCCCGCACTTGAGTAGAATCTGGTAATCTATACCAGGGTTAGAAGGAACTAAAGGGGGCACATGCATAACGCCGCAATCATTTCTTTCTTCTTTTGTGCCCCTGTTAAAGTTTCTTATTTATCATAGGGCACATCATAGACAATTTGCGGGGGGCTGAGAAAACTGTATTGACTTCATATCTATTGGCCACGCTCCGTAAACCGTGTGACAACCTACTTACATAGGGCACCACAGCAAACCTTTTTTTTCCTTTTTCTGTTTTTCTTGTTTCTTAGCAGCACGTTTTACCCATTTCTAAAGCTTTTAACAGGTTAATGATCACAAATGAACAGGATAACCAACCTTCTAGAGCCTATCTATCTGCTAAAAACTCTGTTGTGTGCAGTGTGGACATGACTTAGCAATGGCAGACCTAAGAGCTGAGTACGCTATCCCCGGTTTAACAAGTTTGGAATTGCAAGAAGAAAATTCAAGCAGTGGTTTCTTTGCCCTGGGCGAGTAGTACCAACAGACATGTTCCTGTTGAAACATATCTATGTTGGAACAAGTCTCTGTGTGTGTAACTTCGCGCTACAATCCAAGAATTTCTTACAGTACAAACTCGCCCAACGTTATGTCCTTTTGCAAATTATGCTATTACCATAAGTTTAACTGTATTGCACGGTAGCTTCGCAATTAGTGGCGCGCATTTTCTTGGGTAAATAAATGTCTACACCTTGCAGCATTCGGTTCCACAAAAATAGCTAACGTTTTGCGAGTAGCGCTACCCAGGTGTAATTATTGTTCTCTTATTTATTTGCTTCAGTTAAGAGCTGCATTCCTACCTTTAACTGCCTATAAATATATGACACACTTAAACAACAGTGCCGGCACATACACCACGATGTTGCTCAAGATCTCCTCAGTGTTCAACTTAGTATCACATATCGTTCTCCCGGTACAAGGGGGGAAACGCGCGTGTTTCATCTGCGTAACGTGTATATAACGCCTGCGAGTGGCGCAATAATTACGAACCACATAAGACGTAATTAGTGGACACATTCCAAGTTTTGCGTCCACGTGAGCCCTATTTCCATCAAATATAACGTCGGTGCCATTCTCCGTTCTTCGTTGCGGGATCCATGGGCAAGGATTCTACTCGTTTTGTAAAACACTCGTATATGCGATGTGTCCCGTGCGCTAATGCCGTGAGCAGATTGGGTCAGCGCCGAGAAAAAGAGGACGAGCACGGCCAATGTCGTAGCCATCCCCACCGCAGAGTCCGTCTTCCTCCGCTGTCCGCCTCATAATTCCGCTGTACGTTCCTTCTCCGCGTTCCTCCTCGCGCTCCTTTCGCTGTCGCCGTCTTTCATCTCCCGCTGCGCTCCGCGTTCGCTTTCATCCTTGGCTGTGCTCGTTCGCTTGGTTACGAGGTACGACGCCGACGCTACCCGCAGGAACGGGCCGCCTAAGAGCTACGCTGTAAAAATACCGTACCGCCATCTAGGCGCGCTTTGATTTGGCCTTAAGCGAGGCGCAGTTAGAACGCAGGCGAGAGCTTGCGTAGACGAGGAACGCGCGAATAACTCAAGCCACCAGAACGGGGAGAAGCTTCTCGAGAGGACGCGTTGGAATGAAGGCGAGCGTTTCAGCGGGAAAATTATGCGAGAAAAACAACCACTGCAGCAACATTTCTTTCATTTACAAAACACAATATTGGCAGTAAAGATGAGTTTACTGGGGAGATCGTCACAGTGTGCGTGGTATTCTTTGCAGTTGTTTATTTCTGAAAAAAAAATACGGCAGTCTTGATTTCAAGGGTACAATATAGGCTTCATAAGTAATTACAAAGACTGCTGCGCACTTTATGACAATTGTCCAGTAGGGAGTTCCTACCGTAATCTTCCTATCGATTCGAAATCAGCGTGAGCAAGGGCGCATCCTTACCAGAATGTCGTTCTGTATGGTGGGCTTCGCGAAGCCAATATCTCTGAGCGCCTGGATGCAGAACCTGCGGTTTGCAACCCACTCGTCTCCCTCCAGCGACATCGGATCTGTGTGGGATACGAGTGACGGGAGCCTTGTGCATTGGTCCACAGCGAACGCTGGCCCAACGAAGCAAAACGATGCAAAATATACCGCGAGGAGGTGGATTCGGATCCCGCCTCCGGTTAGTTTCTTTCTTCTCAACTTTAATTTTCCTTGCTTCATCATGTTTACATTTCAATTGCAAAAAAAGAAAGAAATCATCATATGCTTTCCTTGGTTTCGTTGTCTAGCCGTTTGTTTCATACAATTGTCACTAACAAAAGAAAATCGGGCCCCTACACTTCTCCTCGTTCAATATATATACAAGGTGTCCTAACTACCACGCACCAAGATTTAAAAATATACATTTGCCACGTAGCTTGATAGAATCAAGGTAATGTTGCTTGCCGTTGCTTGGAGATACTCAGATAATATTTTGTATTCCGCCTAATTGCATAATTGGTATTAATTAACCAGTCCACTTCTCAAATATTATAACGAGATGAAAAGCGTCAATGAGAAAATTGTAGTGAGAGCGTCGTAGCGGTGTACACTCCCGTAAGGGAACTAACTTTGTTGAAAACATCCTTTTTGTAAAAGAACAAATGAAATCAGCAGATTGCTTTGGTGAAACAGCAGGAAAAGAGGGGAGCAGAAAACAGAAGACAACTCACAAAAAGTGTTGTTAAAGTTGCCATGCTCTTTCTCTTATATATATATATATATATATATATATATATATATATATATATATATATATATATATATATATATATATATATATATATATATATATATATATATATATATATATATATATATATATATATATATGTTTTCTCAATAACAAGTTATTACAATGGTATATCACGCACTGACCGTTGCGTCAAAGCTGAAACCGTGAAACAAAAATAAGAACCGCTGCTCAAAAACAGGGCAATTTAAGTCTAGCCTGCATGCTCATGATAATGTTGAGAAGGCACTGAATCGCAAATGTTCCGCGTGAATCGAATGCAAAAAAGATTCCTTGTTAGTTACACTTTGAGTTTATTGTTCGTTCATAATACAATCCGTTAACTACAGGTGATGTATATAATCTGCGATTAACGAATTGTATCTTCAGATTGTATCTATACAATAGGTCGCGAAGTCAGCAAGTGTTACGAGACCCTTGATTATTAGTCACGACAAAACAGCAAATATAGAAGAAGCTACCCTCGTCCTTCTTAGGAGAAAATAGAAAGAAAGAATTATGGAGGGCAAGTACACGCAAGTGAAATCATGTGCGCTAACGCATTAAAATGATTCTGCAAAACAGAGACAACACTGCCAATAATATGCGATTACAAAGATTACATGCACAGAAGAAGTGATACGAAATGCGGTTCAATAATTATTGCTTGGCCGCCTGTAAAATATCGCCACCATTCACGTGCGTTGTGTCCCATGATTCCATACGTTAAAGGGACAGTAAAAATAAACGTTAAGTCAGGTTAGATTGTTAGAATATTCTTTCGTAGTTCTTGTTTCACTCATATGACGAACAACAGGCTGATTACCACCGGTGAGATCCACTTGAATTTTACGCGCAAGCTTCAACGCAGGTACATGACTGTGACGTCAGCGATTTCAAGCGTTTTTATCATATAGACCCGATTTATCCGCGCTGTGGCAGCGTTGTGCTCGTGACCCCAGAAAAGTACCAGTCATGCGTTTCGTCACCCATGTTTACTAAGGCAAAACAAGTATTTTGTCGGCGGAGTTTTCATATTTCTTACGTTTCGTATTTCTTACTTCGTTTTGAACTTCCCAGTTCTTGCATCGATCTACAGGAGGCCAATATTCACGATGTTACCACCACTACCACCACCACCACCGCCACCGCCACCAGGTATGTTGAATGATGTCACGTTACCTATCTTTGATGTCATCTGGTCCTCGGAGCTCTGTTATTATGCAGTCACGTGAATGCCAACCCAAACGAGTTTCTGAGAAACCCGAGATTTTCTTGGTAGCTGTGAGCTACTTTCGGGTGCATTAGAATTGTCCGCTTCTGAAAACTCCCCCACCCCTCCCCCCTTGCGGATTTCCGAAGAATTGAAGCTGTGCAAGTGAAAATAAATTTTTGTGTAGAAGTAATTTGTGTTTACTTACATCCGACAGAAAGTCCGTAAAGGCGCCAGTTCTTCGAGCGACACAGGAGCTCATCCTTAGTAAACAGTTTCTCTATGGCATCAAAGTCGTTCACGATGACCATCTCGGTCAATCCCGTTCTGATCCTGAAAGATGGAGAAGGCGACAGCGTTATTGCTTCTGTGTTCAGGCATCGTCCACTGGTAAGCCTAAACCAGCTAATAATATACCTGCTACTGCGCCTTTAACTCATTTCGGGAATTATATTCAAAAGCGTTTTTCTAATCGTCAGGTAGTACGTCGCAGAATAATACTAATCGTTTCTGTGAGTAGATATTGCTTGGCAGCGCCAATACGAAGATCAGCACATCATTGTAATCACAGCGTTATTGCATGCTGAATTGCCTTCGTGAACATTGTGCAGTAAGTGGAGCTTTGTATTTTCTTTTTGTCACAGTAGACACTCTCGTCCGAAATTTGTTTATGTTAATGTTGCGGATCTGGAAATCATGTAGGCAAACACAGCTGCCATGCAGAATGTGCTCAAATCACTTTTTTCCATGTTTCTTAAGTTCGTCCCTAACGTCATCCGGAACGTGGAACAGCTGGTTACAGGCACACCTCTTAAGCCAATCTTCATACTTCTCTGCATAGACGGGGTGGAGAGAAAGCATCTCTCTGTCTCTAAGCCATCTTAAAAGGCAATGCTTCCCGTAGTATCTTATCTTTACTACAGCTTGAAGGCCCCAATATGACTGAAAATATTCATCAGCAACATACACGAAAGTTTTGCGATATTACACGTCCCACATAAATTTATGTGCAAGAAACTGCAATAAACTTTGAAGAAATGATCATATAAAATGAGGAGCGGGTAAAAATACCAGAATGAGTGAAGTCAATCATTCTCTTGGCTACTTCATAGGTTGGTGCGGCTGATGTCTGACTCTATCACATAGCTGAAAGCTATGGCCTAGTCGCAGTTCGAACCGCATGAGGACGTTATAAGTAGAAAAAAAAATGTTAGCTTTTCTTGGTGCATGACACTGCCATGGCAAAAACGAACCGGTGCAATATAGGGCACAAGACATGGCATGAAACCATCGTACCCGCTCGAGTAGTCATAAAGATACAATTTCGGGCCCTAAATGATTCTCGCAGAATTATGAGTGCAGGCTTAAACACGGGCTTCCCTAGAATTGAAATCATCAAGACGCTTTCATCTGGAGAGTTTTATCAAAATACTAAATGCTTGCGCGAAGGCTTTAAGTATTTCGTAAAACAACAGTGCGGTAGAAATAAAAATATGTGATTTTCTACGGCAGCTTGTAATTTGCAATGGCCAACACTAAAAATATTTTCCGATAGTCTCAAGAAGTTGGCGAATATACGAATCGAAAAGCGATGACTCGTTATTCGATAACTCGTTATGCGAAGTTTTCGAATATCCGTTTCGTTCGAGCACTATAAAGGAAAGACAACAGTTACTGCAGTCTACAGGTAGAAATACTCTAGGAGAGACACGGTTGTTGTGTACACGCACCACTTCTTCAACAAACCTTATATGCGTGTATGCACAATAGTTTACTCTTGTTAAACATGCGTGTATCACCTCAGGCAGCCTACAGACCCGCCGTCTCGATTTAGTGAAGTCAGTTTATCGTTTGGCCAGTGTCACCATGTGCGGATTTCTCTAAAACGATGCGTGGAGCTGTAATATTGCGCATAGCTCCTTTCAATAAGCACTACACTCTTCTACGCTCGTCTAGTTGCGTGCTGCTTCTTTATCTTAGTACTGTCATTGTCATGGTGCACCAGATGCGGCAACCTTCCTTTGCTTGTTGTTTTGAAGCTTCTTAACTGAACTGAAAGCCAGCTGTTAACTGCATTATACATGTATGAAATAATCTAAATAGGCCTTTTTCTTTTGGCAGACTCCATGAAACCTTTAAAGTTCACTTTGTTTAGAACTTGAAAGTATTAAATATTCGATTCGACCTTTGGAGGTCACTTTTCTCGGATATTCATATTCGATTCGATTCAAAAATCACTGATTACTAGCTTATTTGACTGAAGTTAGCTAATTTTATAATTGTTTACTTGAGAAACTTGCCGCAAATGTGCAATAGAAGTAAGTGGCTTTGTGTGCATGTGATAGGCATCACGAAAAGAGCGCTAGATTTGAAATACTTTCGTGCAAGATTGCTGCGAAGCGCATCGGTGTTCTGCTCATCATTTTCTTGATTGATTACATTTACGCACTACAGGGTGAATGTGTAGTGCCGATGTATCTTTTGGCACCCTTAGGATTCCGGCGCCCCAACAGCGTTTGTATTCTCAGTGTTACAAGAAATCAGACTTGCTTTGAACACGTCCTGGCAACAAATCTGCATTTTAAGCATGATTCCTCCCGTCATTTGTTTCTTACCCTCCGTGGTTGCTTAGTGGCTATGGTGATGCTATGGCTGCTAAGCATCGAATCCCGGCCCCGGCGGCCGCATTTCGATGGGGGCGAAATGCAACAACACCCGTGTACTTACATTTAGAGGCACGTTAAGGAACCCCAGGTGGTCAAAATTAATCCGGAGTCTGCCCACTACTGCGTGCCTTATAACAGATCGTGGTTTTGCCACGTAAAGCCCCCTGATTTAATTTTTAATTTCTTTGTTGCCTCAAAGGCTCCATGTCAGGGCAATACACAAGACACGTAAACGAATTTCGGATTATTTATGGCTTGTTCGGTGATCAGCTTGAATCGGCCATTAGAGGTGCACATTGTGATCTTCGGCAGGTAATTTAGAAGTCGATTAGCGAATGTAATTTAACTGAATAATTAATAATTATGTAGTTCCTGGTGTACAAGACCAATTCACCACTTCATCTCCACGGCGGTACAATAAAGAATTCACCTTCACATAACCTCCCTCCTCTTTTCCTTCTCCTCATGAACTTGTAAGTTCTAGTAAGTACTAATTAAAAATTGAATTCTTGGGCTTGGCGTGCCATAACTACGACCTAATTTTTTGAGGCGTTCCGTAGTGGGTAAGTCTCGATTACGGTACACGAGCGTTTTCGCGTTCTGCCTCTATTGGAATGCGGCTGCCGTGGCCGGGATTAAAACTGCGATCTCGTGCTCTGCAGCCAACGCCATGGCCATTGAGCTACCGCGGTTGGTCATAGTGAGTTCACCTGTAGGTAGAACCGTAGATTCGAGCCCATTCGATTGCCGTAGTAGCGCAGAAGTGTGGCCGGTTGTACTCGACGTGACCGATCAGCGGTTTGGCTGGCGGAGAAGGGGGCAGCCGGGAACCAGGTGGAATGCGCTTCTTGCCGAGTTGGGAGTACCAGAGAAAATACAGCACGAGGCTAACTAAACTTGGAATTATTAGGTCAGGCCACTCCATTTCTGAAACAAAGCGCGGACACACCAAACGGTTATAGACAGACATGTCTAGGGTTTAACAAGAGTGCTTAAAGGTGGGGAACCATGAACACGCGCAGAACAACAACAAATGTCACCTGTTCGCTGATAACAAGATTGGCGGCTAAAGTAGGTAGTTTTCGCCATGATAAACATCGAAATTATCGGGAGTGTATTCTGATGTGTAGCAAGAGACAGGACGTAAGTAAATGTCACAAGACAAGCGCTTGTCCTGTCGCTGTCATTGCGCCTAGTCAATACAAGTATTTGGACATCAGGCCTCACGTACTTATATATTTTAAAAAAATTGGTTTACAACATTTAAAAAAGAACGTCTCATGAAGCTAGTGAGAAGTTTGGGCACACAAAACTCATACGCACTTTACGCCTCACTATGTACTAGGATCAATAAACTCCTCAAGAGTTTTAACTATACCCCTGTAGTCGCATATGACGACCAAAAACCAACAATACTTTATATTTGCGGTATATAGTTCACTTTTAGTGGGCACAGTTGAACCGACAGCGCCGTCAGAATCATTGTCAGCCGAGCTAAATTGGTACGTGGAATCTGCATTATATACGAAAAAAGTCGCAGTTTCGCCAGGAATACGAAGCAGCGATTGCTATAGCAAATAATTAGACACCTATCCGAAGTAAGGATAGTAGATTTATCTGCCGTATAAATTTGAAAACATTCGCTTATTAACTACATTAAGAAGCATGGTGTCGCGCGCGCACAGGTAAGCACGCACGCATCGCACTCGATGACCGCGGACACTCGCTGTCAAAACGCTGGGGTGAGGAAGAGCGGGAGCAGCAGTGAATTGACCTTCACGCTGCCTCTCACTTCAACGCGAACAAAGCGGCGAGAGCACAGCACGTACGAAGCCATCAGCCCTGCCCGCGGCTAGACTCTACTCATCTCGGATCGCTTTCAAGATAGTGCTCTCTTGGTCGCGCTCAGCCGCGCCATCCACAACCGCCGCCGGTGTAAAACGTCCCTATAGTTTGCTAAGCGTGCTCCATATCTTCTGTTGCAGCTATCTGTGTTGATGAGTTTAGCATCCCAAAGTAGCACAGACCAAGCGGTTGACTTTTCCGAATTTCAATTACCTGGGTTCATTGAATCTGCTGGCTCATTTAATTTGCCGCCACATTGCGGAGCAGTCGCTGCATGCATTCGAACCCGACACCATGCACTCCGGAGGACAATGCGTTAGCTATACTTCGGAGGTATGCCCTTCTCACAATAAAATGTGCTCTATTAAAGGACACGTACTTTGCGTACATGATTTTTGTCAACGGGTGCGCCAGTTTAAACTCCATGGTGTCCTTAGTATCCTGGCTCCAACTTGGTTGCAATAGCTCTCCATCAAGCGGCCGCATTCGACGTGGGGATGTTTGTTGCGGATGGGTGCTATCGCTTTTAACATACGTAAGGTTCCACCGCCCTTGCGTCAACTTAGAACGTCATTTCTGGGGAACTGGCCAATAATGGGCCACATATCCAGTGGCAAATGCTATTTGCTAGGCGGGAACGCAGCAAGCACAGACCTAATTGCCAAGCCTACTAGACGAATTGGGTCACTGGGTGGACGAGGCCATATGAATACACACCGCAAAGGGTGTAAAGTTCCGAAAGAAGGCTAAGTGCATTGACGCCTGTAGTGACTTGGATCTATAAAATCCCGATTTGGTGGTCTTCTATGTTTTAAGGCGATTGCTTTCTTTGGCTGTTTCCCCCATTTTACAGTTTGCATGCTCCTTGCCGTTTATGCGAAGAGAATCAACGTGGGCCACTATACTCCATTGCACGACTAACGTGCACCACTGCCAAAGGTACGAGATGCACGACGGAGGCAATACCTTTGCACAGAAGAATATAGTTCCTGACGTAACTGTCTGAATACTACAGGGATTAGAGCGTTTTATTTTTGCTTGGCACATAATACGCTGCAGCGATACGTAACTTCTTAGGCCCTTTGAGCATGCGCGTCCTATACCGCGATGAATTGAGGCGGTTACTACAGATTACCGTAATAGCCAGCCTAAACTTCACAGCAACAAACAAATGGTAAAATCTGTCATCGCTTAGTGTCATTTCATGCTGAGGGCAAAATTATTAGCTATATTTTGTTGTTAATACTGAGATCGGCTGTTTGTTTTGATGCTGCTAAGTGTGCAGAGACGACGCCAAGCGGCAAATGGGGTTTAATTTACAATTCGCAGATGGCGCCAGAGCATTAGAACTAGTGATGAGTTGATGATCTTGAACGCTTGAAAGGCCTGATTGTGCACTGTATCACAAATTTAGTACTCCACTCTAGTATGGTACGTGAGGACGGTGGTGAGCGAATGCGAAATAGACACCGAGCAGACAGTGCGCCGCAGGTTAACATCTATAAAGGCGTCCGCCCTTACTACTGGCTAAGGGGTCTAGCAGAAACTGCTGAGAATGCGTAGAGATGAAGCGAAGCTTGTCCAGTTCCGAGTGGCACAAGAAAGCAAGCTGTCGCTTACAGTCACATCAACCCAAGGACGGTTCTGCCAGAGCTTTAATGCACTAGCATTCTTATCGTACTTCACGCACATTCCGGGGGCAAGCTGTTTGCGTATATATCTACGTATCTAACTTCTTTCCCGCCTACCTCAGTCACTGGGTAGTTCATGGTCGAACGGGTAGCGCGTCGGGCTGCAGTGCTGAGGGAACAGGGCTCGAAATCAACAGTGGGACCAGCGGGGACTACTGAATATGTGGCAATATGTGCCGCTCTTCAAAAAACTTCTTTCACGCCGGCATACGTCACTGTAGATGCGGGACTCGGCAGCTACCAATGCTTGAAGTGACTCTTCGACGCAGACTTTGAACACTGGATATTTGCCACTCGGTCTGTGCCGCTCATCAATGAACGTCTTTGACGCTAGCTTGGTTAACTAGGTATGCGGCATTCTGAATGTGCCACTCTACAATGCCAAAAATATTCTTTAAATTTCTTTGATCCTTGGCGGAATCATGCCCACGTCACACGGTTTCTTCAAAGACAGAAACCCGACGCTTTAGCAAGATGTGCCACAAATGCACTGGGTATGGGTTGCACTTCACTGAACGTTTTTCACGCCAATGCTTTAGCGAGCTGCGTTACGTATGCACTGGGTGTGTGCCGCTGTTCAACGAACCTCTCGCCAACTTGGGTCACTGAGTATGTACCACTGGTGTAAGGCAAGCGAGGGAACAATTCTGAGCGTTCGCATGCTCCAGCGCACCAGGTAGTCTCGGAGGCAACGCGCGGACTTCTCGGCAGCGCCACTAGATGGCGCAGCGTGCACAGAGAGAACCGCGAGAGAGGAGCGCGGCTGCCGCATGACGCATTTCTCAGCGTTCGCACGCATTGGCGCGCCATACATTTCGAAGGTCGCGCGCAGGTTTCGTGATGGCGTTACTCTCGCGAGTGACGCCGAAAGAAACAGACGTGACGATTGGAAGTCCCTTTTCAGCGTAGCTGGAGCGCCAGGCCAAAGCGATGTTTTTATTAAGTGGTTTTTCACTCATGTGGTTGCTAGAAGCGTTAGGTTAAACGAGCAATCTCTCTCTCTCTCCCTCTCTCTCTCTCTATACATATATATATATATATATAACTTTTCATGCTTTTTGGATGCTTGGGCTAGATATAAGTAGGTAACTAATCAATTAAATACGGAGGCAACGTTCTTACACGTTGGGAAAAAAAAAGATTTGAGTCAGGACACGATGCAAACAGGGCAGTTTTTATCTGTAGGATGTGTGTGTGTGCGAGGGTCGCGACTGGACCGTCTAGAACAGGACGATAAGCTAGCTAAGCGGGTTTGTAAGCTGGAAAAGAAACTCGGGAGCGAGCAGACTCAAAGGAATGCGGTAGAAGATAAGCAAGTCAACGTAGAAATTAAGCCGAAGGCCACCATTCCACAAAGAAATGGCGAATTCTTTGATGCGAGTACCACGAACGGGCCTGGCTCCGAAGCGAGAACAGTAAGGAAGCCGAAACCACCACGTTGGAAAGCAGTGCCGTACACGTCAAGGATGGTTACGAAGGGGCTACCACTGATGTACCGGCCGCGGAGGAAGAGAACAAAGCGAAGGCTGACATTAAGACGGGAGGGGAGGACATCGCGGCCTGAGGTGCAGCTTTCGGCGGCCAGGTGGAGGAAAGGCGCCGAGTTGTCTTTGTTGGGGATTCAAACATGTGCAAAGTCGAACCGGTGTTAATAGAGAGGGTCAGTGCAGACAAGCAAATCCAGGTTAGTATGCTCCCGGGAAAGCCGAATAGGCAAGTGTAGTGAAAACCAAGGAACACATGTGGGACACAATGGAGGAGAGGCTCCTAGTAATGATAATGGGCGGAGTGATTGACATACTGCAAGGACGGAGGACATGTATCGTGAAGCAAATAGCCAACGGGGGTTACCGATTTGCGCAATGTCTAAAAGAAAATACAAAACGCAGTGGTGCGCGGTGTCAGAACTTGAAAGGCAGAAGAAACAATGGGAAAGGGCAGGCGTAATGGCACCAGTGCTAACGTTCGTAAATATCATTCTGCGCTTAAAATTGGATATCTTTTCGAGGGTTGGAAGTTAACCAAAGAACGGTAGGCCGGTTCGTTTAGGGGGGCCACGGTAGTACCAAAAATGAGGAAGTGCAGGATGACATGGGTTAGGCTTCTTTTGAAGTCAGGGAAGTGCAGAGCAAAATTAGTTTATAAGAGAAACTCAGCAACATGGATCAAAATAAATGGGTGTCTAAAGTGCACAAGTATCTGTACTTGAAATGCGTAGATACAGAATGAAGGAAGAGGTCAAGAAAGTTGGCAACCAAGTACAGGGTAAAAGCAAGTGTAAATAGACAACCAGGAATCATCAGAAGGAAAGCGAGAGAAAAGAGGACAGCGAACTGGATGCAAAGAATGAAAACAAAGAACACCATGAAGAATTACAAGAATGGGAAGAAAGAAAAATATGAAGGGAAAATCTGTAGCATGACACAAAGGGCAGCGTTTTGCTATTTGAGGCTCGAGCTGGTTGCCTAAGGATAAAAAAAAGAAACACACACACACAGGAGGAAATATCCAGAACAAGTTGAGGCACGTCTATGCTGCAGCAAAACTCCCGAGACCACTGAGCACATCCTTATGCAATGCGAAGGGATTCATCCCGTGAGACCCGGAGGTAACGGACACCTTTCAGAAGCGCTTGGATTTAAAGTGAACGGTAGCACCAACCAGTCAGCTGCCGAGATAAGCAAGAGACATTTAGAGTATTGGTGAAAAAAATGAAGCAGGGAAGAAATTGACACGACGAGATCAGTTACAGGCATAAGTAGCGATGCCAAGGTAGATAGAGAAGTTTTGAGGAAAGAAGAAACATTATGGAGATGTGCACAAAAATGGTAGAATGCAAAGCATGTATGGTGTACCTGATTAATTCAAGCAGGCTAAGTTACTATTTGTCAGCGGCCCGTTTCAAAGGGGATGCGAATAAATCATCATCATCATCATCATCATCATCATCATCATCATAGAAGCGCGAAAGAGGAGTAGAATGAATATTTGATGTTTAATGGCGCAAGGGCCAGGTGTGGCCAAAGAGCGCCATGCTAGTGTTAATGAGTTCGCAGTGGACTGATGCTTACTGTGATCTTAATGTGACGTGGCTGTAAAGGGGCCTAAAAGAGTTGGTGTAAATTCCATAAAATCTACGTGTCATAAACTTATGGGAATGACTATTGACGTGTACTATGAACATTTGAATGCATTGAGAAAGAATGATGCAATATATAAAATACGTGAGATGCTAAAATTGTCTAGAGCACTACTGCCTCACTAGAGCCCTTGAAACCCAAGGGCCCAGAGGCGTGTGCTATACAAAGAAAGCTATCATAGCGATATCCTCTGAAAAGAGGATGCGCTACGAAATGAATGGGCTTGTAACATGTAGCAAAACATTTTTCAAGAAAGTGAGGACTACTTTGGTCTTAAAAAGCGGTTTTTCACCAAGAAACACAGCCGATGCAGGGGAATACAATGGCCGTATGCAAAAGGGAAATGTTTCCTTCTGTCTCTTTCGGCTTCCCGGCACTCCAGGAAGACATGGAGGACGGTCAGGCTTTCGCCACATCTACCACAGGTTGGAGGCTCGTTGCCAGTAAGGAGAAAATTATGAGCGCCGAATGTGTGTCCGATTCTTAGTCTAGTGAATAGGACGTCTGTTCTTCGTGTTTTCGTAGTTGGGTGCCAGGGACCTAACTTGGGCTTATTTAGGTGAAGCTTATTACTCGTTTCTGCGTCCCACAAGCGTTACCAGTGGCTTCGCAGTTTGTTTCTTAGGAAAGGCCTCATGTTTGTGGCAGGGACTGCAGCAGAACGAATGCACTGCGATGCTATTGATTTGGCCGTCTCGACGGCAGGCACATTTCCCTCGATTCCTCTATGACCAGGAACTCAGCATATTACAAAATGTCTCTGTGATAAGTAGATGATACGTAAGAGTGAGTAGAGTTCATTGAAGACAGGATTCGTATGCTTTTGCAAAGAAATGAGTGCTTTTACAAGACTTAACGATTCTGTAAATACTATTGCTCTGTCGAGTTTTAATTTATTTATATGGTTTACTGCAGACAGTACTGCATAGGCTTCTGCAGTGAAGATACTTGTTAGCGGGTTCAATACGTTAGATTTAGAAAAAGAGGGACCAACAGCAGCATAAGATACACCAGCATGCGATTTTGACGCATCTGTGTAGAATTCTGAGCACAAGTACGTCGATTGAAGTTCACGGAAATGCATAGCGATTTCGAGATCAGGTGCGTGCTTTGTGACCTCTACAAAGGACACGTCAGAGTCAATCACCTGCCACTCCCAGGGCGGTAATGGCTTAGCTGCGTAGCGCTGCAATACGCGCGTCATGCACAACTCATTTCGGCAGCGGCAGCATGCTGTGGCGCTGTATAAATTAAATTTTAAACGCACTGCCGCTGACAGTCATTAGTGAGACGGGTTCTGCCGTATTTTCTTTCGTAGTTCAAGATGAGCATTTGGTTCGCCGCAACCGCTTCGGCCAGCTTAGTCATCTAGCCAGCTTAATGTGACGGGATATTCGCGAATGTGATTCTTCGAGCCGGGTATATTGTGCCAGTTTCATTCAGTGTGGCATTCGGCAGATTTTCTTCTTTTTTTTGTTAGAAGGGGCGGCCCACCACCGCCAGGACGGTTCAGTGAAACAGCCCTTTTTTATTACAACATCGGCTCGTTAATCAATCCAAGTGGTAACGCCATGCCGAGGCTCTCTTTGTGCAATGTCTTTCGGTGGATGACAAAAATACTAGATACGAAGCATCCGCTGATGAAGCGCACTATCGACCTTTGCAAAAAAAAAAAAATGCAAACTTACAATTTTAATGATCAGTTTAAGTGCGTCTAATGCTCTATTAAAATGTCCCCTCTCAATGTATGAGAGCTATATACCCATGTGCTGCAGCGGAAACAGAAATTGCTATCATGGCATTTATAGTAGATACTCTGAAACGTCGAGCACTAGGTTTCTTCTTTTTTTTTCCCCCCGCTAAGCAAACCTCACAAGCAGCTTGTTGAAAAGTAGTGCAACGATCTTTCGGGCCATATATAGAGCAGAACAGGCGACTGTAATGTCTCTGGAAGCGCTCAAAATGGCACAGCTGCGCAAATGCATCCGCTGCACCATTTGTGGATTCTTGATCGCGAGGCAAGGTCACTGCGAGGATGAAACGCTGCTGGCGCAGCGACATTCGTGCGACGTACAGGATGAAATTTCCGTTCACGTCGGCCGGAAGTGCCTGTTTTTCACAACTGCTGCGGATAGCAGCTGCTTTCTTCCCTGGCGCCTTTCGTCTATTGAGACTGGCAGCCTTAAGCAAGGACGGGATACTGCGACGCCAATTTCATCATTGGAGGTTCGCCATCCGGCATAGCGGGAACCTAATTCTCGATCGAAAATCACCCCGAAATACTGAGTACCTGGCGTACGTAACCCTTTGCGGAGTTGGTAACCACGAAATGTACCGTAGCTGAGAGGAAACTGGCTCTGTGAAACTTTATCGAACGGTGTGTAGCTTGGTAGAAAGGCCATGCGCGCTCGCGCAACCGATTCGCGTGGTGCGTTCACCACCGAAGGCCAACCATTGCAGCCCTTTGGGACGCACTCGCGCTCGCGCGGTGTGTTTGGGGGCGTCCGAAGGCCTTTACGTGGCTGTGGTGGAGCCGCTGGGGGCGTGGGGACGGCTGTTCTTCTTCGGTCGTGCCGCGGTGCACCATATAGAGCCACTTCGCCATCATAACCATGTATTTGCAGGAAAGTGGAGTGCTTTTAGCTTTAGGCATTAGAGGGATATTTGGAGGTGACGTTTGCGAGTGAAACAACATTTCGAAAAGAAAAAGAAGGAGCTCTCGAGAGTATTGTATTTTGTGTCTTCTTCGCTTGCTATAATTAGGGTCGTGGATGCGCTCAAGAAACAGCTAGCATCTAAAAAAATGAATATTAAATAAATTTTTGGCGGGAGAACGATACCCAGTGATTTCCAATTTCACTTATTTATTTACTTGTTCAAGATACTTTACTGGCCCGAAGAATGAGCATTGGGTAAGGGGAGCTTACATGGTATAAGGAGCATGCAGATCATAACAACGCTTTCTTAATAATGATACAATGGAGAAACGAGTTTACGCGAAGTCGAAAATCCTCAGTGCAAGATGGATAGCAGACAAGAAGCTAGTTAAAGTGAGAAATGCGCCTTCATGCGGTCACGGAATTTTGCTTTCTTAGCTTCAGCTACCAGGATATCGGGCAGGTCGTTCCACAAGTGGATGACACGTGCAAGGGCACATGAGTTAAAAGAGTCCGTTTGACCATACATGTGCTTGAAGGGAAGATGATTATGCAATCTTCCGGGCGGGAATAGGGAGTCCTGCATATTTATTGGTGATGGCCTTGATCCGTGAACGTATAGTGAAACAGCCATAAGAGGGCTACATCACGACGAGGGTTCAAAGAAAGAATTTATAAACTGTTTTTAATTGGCGTTATGCTTACGTCGTAGCTGTAACTTGGTGAGCTCAATCCAGCGACTCTATGCTGAACTTATTCTAGCATAGCGGTCAAATAAATGTAATGAGGGGACGATACTGAAGGAGCAAATCCAAGTTTAGGGCGAACAACTGTTAGATAGGCTAATATGCATACATAATTCGGCATCTTACGCAGGTTTAGACATAAATAGACCATGGGCTGGGACGCGTTGCCGCAGATGTTGTTGCTTTGTGTCGTTGAGGAAAGGTTTGATGTCAGGGTTACGCCTAGATATTTGAAAGATGTGACTTCATGCACACGGTTGTTATTCATATTGTATGAAAAGTTTGATTTTAAATGTTTGCGTGTGAGAGGCATTACTTTGCATTTATTTGGACACATTCACATTGACCACGTGCTACACCAATTGCAATTAAGGTCAAGGTCACTTTGAGTTTTTACATGGTCTTCAGTACTAGTAATCACCCGGTAAGTTATACAATCATCAGCAAAAATCAGCACATGAGAAGATTTGCTGTTCGAAAAGACGTTAATATATATCGGAAAGAGTAGTGGGCCAAGGACACTGCCCTGCGGCACACCAGAGGGAACGTAAGAGAGAGGGAGGAAAAATTATTAACAACGGTGAAGTGCTGCCAATTGGTACGAAAGTCCCGGATCCGAGATAGCTTTCGTAAATCTAAGCAAAAAGAAGATAGTTTAGAAATTAGTCGGCAGTTAAGCAACACGTTGAAATGCTATTGAAAAATCTAGAAATACGCACTCACTTTGCAAGCTTTTGTCCAGGCTAAAATGTAATTCAGTCGTGAACTCAAATAGTTGAATGTCGCACGATAAATAATTACCAAACACATGTTAATTTAGAAAGAAGAAGTGATTAGGCTATAGATGACTGTAAATATGAGAGACGATGATATCCTCTAGCATCTTATAGCAGGTGGAAGTTAGTGAAATGGGTCTTTAATTCAGGGGGCGTATATCTATTGCCGCACTTAAAGCTGGGAACGACCCTCGCGATTTTCCAGTGATGGGCAAGCTTTCCTGGTGATAGCGATTGTCCGAATATATGATATGATAATTTACATGGGACTGATATCGTGTTTTTTTAGTATCTTTTGAGTTAATCTCGTCAACGCTTGCTGATGTGGTCACTTTTTGATGATTTATAGCGAATGTGATGCCGTGGACAGTGATCTCGATGGGTTGCAAAAAGTGGTAGCCAAGATCACCTACCTCAGGTTCATTGTAATGACCTTCCTTGGTGTATATATTGATGAAAATAGTGCATTGAGCGCGTTAGTATAGTTCTGGTCTTGAATAGGAATCTGGTCGTCATCCGGCAAGGTGATCTTGCTGTCGTGTCGATCCGGACTCGCGGCTTCCCCAAATTTTTTTGCCGTTAGTTGTGAGCAGTGATGACAAATCATGGGAAAAATGCGTACCTCAGGCAGCGCGTGCTGCCGATCAGTAGGTCTTCAAGGAGTCACTGTATTTTTTTCCAAGATGTTAGAGTGCATGTGAATTTCGCGGCCACGCACAATCGCTAATTATTATTTCTCACTCTTTTAAGTGACTTAGTGAACGACGGGTTGCTTTTATCATTTATCATTTTAATTAACGGAACGTGTTCATTAACCAGTATTAATAACTTGTTTCTGAACGAAGCCCAGTTATCATGAACAGATCGGTTAGGGAAAGAAGGAAATGATACGCTGCCAAGAAGTGTTTCAAGTTCAGCATTGATAATATTGTATTTTCCTTTGTTATAATCTTGGATTCTATTTGTTCTGGCACGAGCGAAACGGGACGGGGCTCGCATTAATTTATGGTCAGTGAAACCACTTAAATATGTTATGCTCAGAACTTAGGTTCTAAATGCCGCTTGCCATGCACTTCTACCGTTTGTCGCTTCTTTATTATGTTGCTCTAGCTAGGATGCACGACTGCATCGCATTGTTTCGCTAAAACTGCTTCGACTTGCAAGCACTGATGTTTGTGGTTTTATGCGGCCCGTTAAATCGTCCAATCGGCTGTCACGCTGTTCATGCTATTGGATCAATTTATGCACAGCTTTGGCCAATGTTGAGCTATTGCTACAGTTGCTTCACGCAGAATTGTCGTCTATTTTGCTTTTGCCTAACCTCGTTTGTAGAAGGATTAAACACGCTGAGTTTTATCAGAATGACTGCGAAGAAGTGCTTTTTTTTTTGTTTTCGCCCGAAGGCATCTTCGATATCGTGGTTACTGAATTTTTTTTTCAGAAAAGAGGCAGTTCAGAGTGAAGAATGCTGTTCGCTCCTGCATAAGGTATTTTTTGTTGGATTCTCGCTGAATTGGCGTCCCATTTGTGAAGTCATTAAAGCTTGCTGCGGTTTGAGCATATTGACCATGCAGAGTGCTTTGTTTGAATGCAAGCTGAAATCTGTTTTAGTGTGCGTTTTGTAAGAACCTTATATTTTAAAATTATGTTTTTTTGCAGCATATGAGTTCAGTGTTTATGTCTGAAACGATAAGAAAAAAAATTACAATTATTCCGCCGACAACGACTAAACCCACCGTTGCCGCCAGCGCGCATCGACGTTGACCGGCGTTGCTCTGCCTTTATATATACATTCTCGTTTGTTACATAACGAGGGTCTCCAATCGGGCAACATTGATGCCTTCAGGGTAGCATTTGTGGGTTTACTGACCAGTTTCCTTCACCCAAAAAGATCACGTTCTCGTGACGTCTGCGACAGAAATGATGTTCCGCATCCGCCGCTGAGGTCTGTGAGTGGTGGCGCTGGCTAATAATACTCCAAGGGTTCTGCTAGGAAACATGAATACCCAAGAAAGTGGATGGGGAAACGGCGTCGCAGTTGCGCAATTGGTAGAGCATCGCACGCGAAATGCGAAGGTTGTGGGTTCGGTCCCCACCTGCGGCAATTTGTTTTTTATCCACTTTCATTTCCATTAATTTATGCTTTCTTTGTGTCATTTATTACGCACAAGTAATTTCCTCTATGTTGTCCTTGGCGCCAGTGTTCGTTGGCTTCTTCTGATATGACTATTACAAATAAAAAATCGGGCCCCAGGGTTAACCCCCTTTCTTCTCGTTTATATATATATATATATATATATATATATATATATATATATATATATATATATATATATATATATATATATATATAGTGCGTGGCTTTTCTTCCCAGCAACAATCGAAAAAAGAGACCAATCACCAGTTGGTAAGCTTTGCACGTTCGAACGGATGACACTATGCACGAGAAATTCCAATTGAGAAAACACTATCGGGAAGGGCAGTTCTTCGACGTACGAAGCTGAATGGCATCAGTGCCGCAGCGCTAACTCGCACCTCTATACATACCCATGCTTTTGTGGATTTTGTTGACGGTAGCACACGTCTCCAATCATAAGTTTCCAACTGCTCTACCTGAAGCGATTTTTGAGGTGGTTATTCAACGGTGTCTTGAGTACTTAGTGGTAGCACGATCCCTACAGCGTGCGCTGGCGCTGCGCCGTGCGGAGTCGTTTGAGGTGTAAATCGGCACCGACGTCATGTTGGCATATTATTGAGCTACAGAAACACTAGTGCGGCGCGGATAGAATTAAAAAAGAAAGGAAGCGATCGAGACATCGTTTGAGTCAACAAAATGAAACAGCTGCTTAACACGAGCTCCCCTTCGGAACCTGGCAGGGTTACGCTTCTCTGCGGGACGTGCCTGGCACGTATGCGGACTGGGTCGTCCCAAACTTATAGTACGAATAATCTGAATAAGCCCGAATTAAAGCCAGCTCTTCGGGAGCGAGTGAATTTCTCGATAGAGACATTTTGGGGGTCAAAGCCACATTTACTAATTGTGTACTCGTATCACAGGCTGTCGTTTTCGCAGGCATATCAAGGCTGACATGTTATAGGCTGTTCATAGGAGAAAAAGAAAACGAAGAAAAGAAAGAACGGTAAGGCAAAATTAAAAAAGAAGAACAGAGCCCGAATCCACAAAGCTTTACATTGGTAAGTCCTCTGTGTCATTGGCTGGTGGCATTTGCTAATAATGTGTTCAGTATCAAGATTAACTGGTATGCGCTCTTACGAACAATTCCAGAGTAAGACATTTTTTGTGAATACGACGTAGTTTGCTTTTGCCAAGCACCATAAAGTATACACTTTAAGTGAAAGAGACGTACTGCGCCTGGTGTGCCTGGATAGATCAAATGTGAATGCGTAGTAAGCACATAAAAAGACTGCTCGCTAACGACAGAGGTTCTTGGAATGGGAAGGATCTGGTGTAGACGGCGGGCGAGACTAAGAAAGAGAGGTGGCGAATGAAGACAATGAGCCTTCTTTTGGGCGATATGAAACAAACTGTTGATTCAGAGTTGGATGTAACACGTGAAGAGACCGCGCTGTTCGGTGCAGGCAACAAGGAGAATAGTTTGCACTTAAAGGACGAACGAGTATTGGGGGCAACGTTTTGTCAACCAAAACGACTGCGGCAATCCAGTAACTGAAGTAAACAGTGGTTGGCACGAATGCATTAGGTAGTCAGTTACGCTGCTTGTGTGCGTGAGTCGCTGCATGCGTTACAAACAATGCACCTAATATGCGGTGGCTGAAACAAATGGCGACGGGCGCCAGTGACACCAATCGATGCTTCCTAGCCTCTCATGACAGGTAATGGTTGTCATTTATACGGAAACCATGAACGTGCATTGTAATGGCCCGCAGCAGTTCGGCGCTTACCTGCGAACTTTCAGATTCAAAGTCCTGTGGCAGCCGCACGGCAGCGATTGACAGACTGCAGTGGGCCTGTTCCCGCAGCCGCAAGTGTTTTCATGTCACGCGGCTTCCGCCATTTCGCTTTTCCGCGATCTGTCGGTACTGCGGTTCGCACAAGGACGGCGTAGAGGCGTCAAGGTCCTAAACACACGGTGCCAGAGAGATGAAGGCAGAGCGCATGCGCGGCGTGGTGAGGTTTGCGCGATGGGGAGCACATCCGCAATAATTGAGCTTTGGATCCTACTATGCATTGAGGGACCGATTCCCTTTTTTTTTCGATGATCGACGTTACGACAGCAATTGTTCCTTCGGTTGATGAATACGATGGGCATGTGGGGGATATGCACGTGGGCTATTGGGCATAAAATTCCCAACATTTCCGCCTACATTTATTTCATTCGTTATAAGGCCGCGAATCCTGCGACGTGAGCATTGAGGGTGCTCGTTGGCGGCGATAGAGCGGTATCCCTTTTGAATTATGACTTTGCTGCGTCATAATTCGTAGAAAATGAGGCGCCTTTTGGGTGTATGTGCCAGTGCTTATCAAAAACCGTCGTCAATTTTTTAAAAGCTCTGGAGGCCTATGCAGAACGACAGGAAATGCAGTTATGTGTATTATGGCAACTATTTATTTCGCAGGCAATGGCATAGGCGAGTACGTTGCAGCTGCACAAGGCGATAGTTTGAAGTTTATTGTTTGTCACTGCATGTACAAAAAACGTGCTCACGTGTTATATCATCAGGAAGTTCCAGAGTGAGAAACTGCCAGGGGGACCTCCTATCATTAGTGGGTACATAACAGTATTAGAAAAGTGCCAGTTGCGCCGCGGAATTCAATCAACGCGGATGCTGAGGCACGCGCCGGCTAAAGATTGTCTAAAGCACTAACAATTTCATGGCAGTGCATTGTCCGCATACGCAAAATGCCATTGGCTCGAACCTCTCATTTGGCTCTACCGAATGAAACAAGCCACCAAATGACCTCCAGCCTAGGCATATGGTGTTTTATACAGTGCGTCCCAGCTAACGTTAGCCAAGCTTTTTACAGAGAGAAAGAGAAATATTAAAAAGAAACATCGTACAAGATACAAAGACTTACGCTATTCTGTTATCAGACCACTGACGATGAACACCTTAGCTTTTATGATTGTGCCTCGCACCATGTTTTTTAAATCTTTTGTTTTCGGCGAACAGCGTGGCTAACATTAGCTGGACACCCTACGTTCCATCAATGGCAACTATTTTGTTCTGCGACCTTCGGTATTGGTAGTGGTGGTGGTGGTGGCCCACAAAGCTATGAAGGCATTTTTGTCCTTCTTGAGGGCTACTCGCTATGTGGACGCCTTTGACTCACTCAGGCCCTCCGCGCGCGTGCTCGAGCTCACCTCAGCTGTCCTCCCCTCCTCTCCCTCTCCTCTCTCTCTCTCTCTCTCTCTCTCTCTTATTTATCTAATCTTTCTATTCCGTCTTTCCCGTCCCCCAGAGCAGGGTAGCCAACCAGACGCATTTATGGTTAACATCCCTGCATTATCTCTTCATTTCCTTCTCCTCCTCCTCCTCCTCGGCGTAGCGCTGCCGACCGCGAGGGCGCGGGACCAAAGCTGGGCAATGGTGGCCACATCTTTTTATCATAAAATTTCACGGTTATTTTTCACCATTGTAGAGCGGCACACACCTGCCGGCACGTACCCAGTAAAACAAGTTGGCATCAAATAGGTTCGTTAAGGACCAACACAGACCGAGTGCTCCAAGCCGGCGTCAAAGAGTTTCACTGAAGAGCAGCACATACTCCGTACCGAATTTGCAGTGACCCATACCTGGGAGAGGCCCTGGGAGAGGCCTTCGTCGTAACGTGGATTTAAATATGTCCCTGCTGCTGCTGATGACGATGAAAACGTTTTACTTAAAGGAAAATGGAAGGGGAGTCAGGAGAAGGGTGGTCGGGCTCTCATTCCGGAATTCCGTTGGCGAAGGCCGCCGCCCTAGCTCTTTCCACGAGGGCTCGCTGGTCTTCGAGGGTTGAGAAGGCGAAGCGAATATTCATTACAACAGATGGGGAGGTCTAAAGTGACCAGGTGCCTCATCTCTTTCTTCCACTTTTAGAGGTGTTACTCCTGCTGAAATGATACATTGGAGTGTGGCCTAACCTCGACAATAAAGGCTTTAGTGGGGCTTCTGCAGAAACATAGTTTCTTACAAAAATTACTGGAGGATATTGTGGCGCTGCTATCTTTCTACTATGGCAATGATGGTTAGTACCTCGATTTATTGAAGCTTCATACTTTTATCTCCAGGCGTTCTTGCGGTGGCATTTATTGGGTTTTATCTTCGTAAAACTACAAGCAGCCACAATTTTCCGAACGCAGTGTCCGCGCAAATGCATAATCATTGCGGACTGTTGCGGTTGGGAAGTAGTATCTCGTGGAAAGTGACCAATTTGCAAAGTTCGTAAAGTCGTTTGAAGCCAGAAGAACTAGGTTTAGGCAAGTCCATATCTACTAACCACCATTCACGTGACGGCTGAACCGCCTTGCCTGCAGTTCCCGTAGGCACTAGCGTAAGGATGACCTCTACAGTAACTTTTGTAGGAAAGACTGTGAAGAACCGCGTGCACCAAGTTCCCACAAAACACAGTAGACGGTCACTGCGGCAGCATGCGCGGTTGCGTTTTAGTGACACGCAAAGCATGTCACTGAATGTCACTAGCGCTCGTATTCAGCTACAACGCGTTGGCCTTTGTTTTCAGGCCCCAAGGCCTCGCGTCTGTTGCCTAGCGGCCTTTCTTGTTCATAGAATCGCATCCTTCCTTCTGGTTATTTTTTCTTGGTTAATATGCACAGTTGGCCTTATAGCCGCATCACTTTGGTCGCTGTTGCTTTCTGCAGCCCGCTTACGCGTCAAAACGTGCAACCGCAAGCAGTTCTCATGACTAAAACGGTAGATCCTATAAAACCAAACAACTTGCCTCTATTTTTAAACCCCTTCTATTTGTTTTGAAATGTATTCTTGTCTCTCAATTTATGTTGTTTTATCACGAAGCCATTGTAGTGACTGGTGTGTGCGTACGTGCGTCGCGTCTTTGTTTGTGTTTGCGTGTGTGTGCGTTGAGTGCGCTTGCGAGTACTCGGACGTGCGACGTACCAACAACACCAACGTGCAACCTTCAGCGGCAACAGAGCGCTTCTTTTCAAGGAAACAAAATTTGAAAATTCGACAGATGAATTCACTTATGGAAGAATTTAATATAATAGAATTAGGTAAATCGTGGGCACATATACCGGCTTCTAATCCTGAACTTCTTTGAAAGCAGGAGTTCAAATCAGAGCGAAGTGTTCATATGAGCGATATATATATATATATATATATATATATATATATATATATATATATATATATATATATATATATATATATATATATATATATATAAGCTTTAATGACATGCTGGAGATGTGAGCCTGGCTGTTGAAGTAACATGGCACTCCAAGTGGTGGGTGACGATCAGGATATATACAGTGATACGCGCTTAACAGCGCATACAGTGACACACACATACATACATACACACACACACACACACATGTGATGCATGCATATCTATCTATCTATCTATCTATCTATCTATCTATCTATATATATATATATATATATATATATATATATATATATATATATATATATATATATATATATATATATATATATATAGAGAGAGAGAGAGAGAGAGAGAGAGAGAGAAGTAGGAGGAGTCGTTGTGGCTTTTTCCTCACTCGAAAAATAGGGGCGTCTTTACGGAATGGAGAGCGATACACGCACCTACACTAATAAAGAGCCGTGCTCTTGCCAACGGTAATCAAGACTAACACTTCGTAACAGGGCGGTGGTGCGCCACTGGGGCGGGTCACAGGCACAGGGTGCCGTGGCCTTGTCTTGTCCTTGATTTGACGTTTATTGCAACATCAAGTATATGGGCACTCCTGGGGCATTTCTGCCGTCGCCGTCGTCGTAATGTTCCGTATGAAGTCAAAACGCGACAACATTGTCGCCGGGAGCCGTAAGCTGTATGTGTGAGTGAAAGCTTTCCAGGGCCACTCGACGATCGCGGCTCAGTCTCGTACGCGCGAGGGAGGAAGGCGGGCTGTATTCGCACCATCTCCTTTTGCGTGCAAGGCACACGGGGGTGGGGGCGTTCTGCTACGGCGGCTGCGGCTTACGGTGTGGTCTCGCGGGCGCCGTATATCAAAAGCGATCTGCGCTGCGCACGAAGTGCGTGCCCGCGCGAGCCTCATCTTTAAAGCGATATGCGATGCGTGGTGGTAGTTTCGCATGCGCTATGCTTTCCACGCTTAGTTGCGCGTCGAAGTGAGAGACAACACGAAGGTCAGATCAATCGCTGCTGCTGCCGCGTTTCCATACTCCAGCATTTGGCAGCGAGCATCCGCAGTCATCGAGCGCGGTGTGTTCATGTCTATCTGTGTGCACGTGACAGCGTGCTTGTTAATTTGGTTAGTAAGCGAATGTATGCATCTTTGTATGGCCGATAAAACTGCTATCTTTACTTGGTGTAGCTTTTTACTAATTTGCTATCGCTATGGATGCTTCGTCTTTCGGATGAAACTGCGAGATCTTTTTTTCTTTTACATTTCCCGCTTCCTCTTCCTCCTTAAGACATATTTTGTATCTGTCTTGTGACACGTATGTATCTCGCCTAAGCGCATCTGTAAGTCCCACTGTGGTGTTTATAAGCGGACCGTCTACACCAGAGTGATACGTACTGGATGACATATAATGAATTGCTTGTAATCAATTACTTTTCGTTGTTTTTTCTTGCAATTTAAGGATTCCTTTTTTTTTACTCAGTTATGGCCACCGTAATTCAGCTACTTTTATTTCAGTAGCCAGTTAGATGCAACGAGTTACTGTATTGCGAGAAGAAGCTGGAACAGGACACGCAACTTTTACCACTTGAATTTGGCGAGAACTGCAGTAGGACGCCCGCGGCCCTCCAACGGGGAAGCCTCCTAGATGCACCTGTTTCTACATGCAAACCCGAGCTTTGCACACCTCTCTGGGAGGCGCTTTTGAACGGCATCCATAGGCAGTAAGACTAGAAGACATTATTGCGTTTTACGTGCCAAAACCACTTTCTGATTATGAGGCAGGCCTTAGTGGAGGACTCCGGAAGTTTCGACCACCTGGGATTCTTTGACGTGCACTTAATCTAAGTACAAGGGTGTTATCGCATTTCTCCTCCATCGAAATACGGCTGCCGTGCATTGCCGGGATTCGATAACACGACCTCTTGCTCAGCAGCCCACCACCATAGCCACAGAGCAACCACGCCGGGTAAGGCAGTAAAACTGGCTACTCAATTCTTCGCTGAAGCGCAGTTTATTAAGACTCACATAAACAGGTTTTCGGCCGTTAAACGTATATATCCTTGTCTGTTTGCAGGATACGTGACTCATATGCACTAATTTTGCAATTATATCACAAACAGTATTTTGAAGGCTGAGTGATAAACAGTTGTATCTTTATTTGCATTACAGATTTAGTCATCTGATAGAAGAACGTGCATTTCTGGAGATGTCCCTTGCAATACTTCGGTTTAGGTCGATATGGCCACGAGGAAAGGAGGCTGGCAAGAGAAATGTTGGGTGAGAAATGAAACCAGTAGTTTTTAATTGAACCAGCATACGACTCCACACCAATGACCACCTCGGAAGTTGTTGCCAGCGCAGATCCGTCCAGCCTAACGGCTATATATAGCGCAGCTGTCGTTATTCCAGCAAAAAACCACGACTATCAGGTTGAAAACGGCCCACTTGACAACGTCGACGGCAGCAGAACTCGCAGCGTTTCGAGTCACACTCCACTTTATTAATGACGAACCAACACACAAATGGTCGATTTTCTGCGACTTGAAGAGGGCACCACAGTGTTTATTGTCAGCCTCACGGCGCGGTCGGCATGAACAGTTGGCATTCGAAATCACAGAGGCCACACACCACCTGGCTGAGAAAGGACATTAAATAATTTTTGAATGGCTACGGAGTCACTGTGGTATCATCGGCAATGAACGTGCCGATCAAGCTGCTCCTTCAGCTCATGTTCGGCTCAAGACAACCGCCTATCAATCCCGTTGTTTAGGACAGACGCTGCAGGGATGATCCGCCTACTTACACGCGAATGCACTACATCAGAGTGGAAGGAACCACATTTTATGCACGCCCGTATATACTGCCTGGATCCAACTTTAAGCCGCCGACTTCTACCAAGACTTTCCCGAAAAGACGCGACCCTGTTGTCAGGGCTACGGCTGCGCGTCGCGTTCACCAATTCCGGCGCGTTCCGCCTAGGGATGGCCGACACCGCAGCATGTGGCGATTGCGGCGACACGTTAACAATTTGGCATGTTCTTTGGCAATGCCCGCAGTACTGTGCGCAGAGGCGATTGCTTTCCGTCGGGCTCATCCAGCTGGACTGCCAGCGTCTGTCGGAAGAAAGAATTTTGAAACATCGATGCGACTGCAAGCACTACTGCAAAATCTACTGCAAGTGCTATTGCCGTGCATGCGCTACTGCTCTTCTTGAGGTCAACCGACCTGTGTGAACGCCTGTGGTGGGAACGTCTTTTCTGTTACCTGTTCCTGTTATTTTTTCTTTTTTATTTTTTCTTCGTTTTTTTCACTTTCTCTCTGCCCCCTTTCTAGCCCCTACATTTCCCACCTCAGTGCAGGGTAGTACACCGGAAACTCATCTCTGGTTAACCTCCCTGCCTTTCCTCTCTCGCTCTATCTCTCTGTTGCCAGCGCATCACCTGCAGACGATTTTTTTTCAGCTTTTCCCTAGCAGGAGCGTCTTCTCCGAGCTTCAGCAACAATGAAACACTACGCTTCGTACATGACCCAGACACGAGCATCACAGAATTGAGGAGCCAGGGTCTCGCGCTCAAGATGTTCGCACGCTACAACACCGCCATTATATCCGATGCACACATCAAATGAATTTACAGCGTCGTTGCTGATGTTTTTAGAAGAGAGGGAAGATGAGCGATGAAAATTTCGAACAGTTTTTAGCAAGGTTAAAGAACATGTGAATGGCTGATACAATGCATTCAAAGAGCTCGTTTTGTATATTTACTGTATTCGTGCAAGATTACTAAATGTTGCAAGGAGGACAACTTGAAAGTAATCGATTTCTACTCTGCACCATCCACACATACTCTCCTTTCCTTTCTAATTCGAGGAATGGCGACCGTATATACAATGTTTTTGGCCACTTGAACGGTGTTACCCCTTGAATTTTTTTTCTGGAAATTAGCTTTGCGTACTACCTGTGAGGGTGTGAAAGGGTGAAAGCGCACCCACACACATTTTCCCGGTTCTCGATGTTCACTCGACGTATGCGATTCAAACACTGCGGTTCTCTCCTTGATCTACCTGAAAGGTGCTGCGAAGTATTGATTCACGATGGCTATATTCACGGCGCTGTTAGTCGATTCCATTCACGGTGCTATGAAAGGAAACTTGGCCTCGGCTCTTGTTCTGTTCGATTTGGCAGTGGGGAGCTGACAGTGCTGCTCTAAATAAAATGAGGGGCTAAGTGGCCGACGTTTCCCTCTGCTTCCGGCATCAGGGGAGGTGGCAAGTGCACTCCCCCCCCCCCCGGCCCCGAATGACGCCTATGGAAAGAAGCTCGTTATTGAGAACAGTTGAACGGAACGGAAACAATAAACACCAGCTGGATGACGCATGGCTTTCGTACTCGGCACGTGTGGTCGTCAAGATTGAAGACCGGTGTTTCTGTCGAAAACAATGCTGTAGCCGAAACATAAATGATAAAGTGTCATTGCTGAATTGCCGGAGTCTTTGACTCATAGTATGGGCTTCCCATCTCTATTAACGTAACTGTTGTTCGACAAGCATGAAATCCTTAGCATGAAATCCTGACAAGAAAAAAATTTGCTAAAGCCAGTCATTTCCGAAGGGAGCAAGTGATTATGTTCGATGTATTTGGAGAGGCGTAGGTGGATCACGTGCTCCAAGATCTCCCCTATGTCCGAAGTGAGAAAAAGTGGACGGAAGTTATCAATGCGAATTGGCTTATTCGGCTTTGGAATGAAGATCACTTTGGCTGCTTTCCATTGTTGGGGTATCTCCCCCTTTTCAAGAAACCGGTTGTAATGTTTGGTGAGTTTGCGTATGGATTGCTCATCGAGGTTTCGAAGCGTTTTATTGGTCACAGAGTCTGGGCCTGGTGCCGTGGTGGTTCGCACTTGGTTGAGGGCATGTCGAACCTCCGCTTCTGTGATGGGACTGCAAAGCTTCTCATTGGGTTCACCAGTATAGTCGGGCGTGGATATTTGCGTAGGAGGGGGCATATATTTGGAGGCCAGGTTGCTGAACATGTTCGGCAGGTCGGCTGCATGTTCATGCAGCAGTTTATTCATCAAGTGGTTACTGTGCGTCCTAGAAATGGTGGGGTCGAGCAGGTGCCGGAGCAATTTCCAGGTCTTTTAGTGCTGAGGTTACCATTCTCTCCTTCGCAAACCTGAGTCCATTGCTGTGCCGCCAATTTAATAGCGTATTGTGGGATCTGAGAGTCTAATTTGGCGATTCTGATTCGGAGTTTGTGATTGTAACGGGCTGTTAGCCATTTCCTGAGTAGAGCTTGCTTCCCTTCCCACATGTGAAGGAGCTTAGAATCGATTGTGGCCAAGGGTATGTCTAGCGGGAGAGTAGTGGTATGGGCCTCTACGTCTGCCTGCAAGGCGTTCGCCCATTGCTCAATGTCGGTAATGGTTTCTTCGTTAGTGTTGCAGCGAGATTTCATGAATTCCGTCCAGTTGGTAAGCCTTAGTGTTTCCGTGGCTAGCTGTCTGTGTTTAAAATCTACACGGAGTTCTAGGATGTAATGGTCGCTTCCTAAGTTGTTTTGGAGGTTTCGCTACGTCGCCTGAGTGATGCGGTGAGTTAGGGTAATGTCGGGGGATGAATCCCTACTGACGCTATTTCCTAGCCGGGTAGGAAGAGTAAAGTCATTGTAGATGGTGAAACCTTGACTTTGTATGTGCTGCCATGGAGCTCTTCCCTTAGGAGTGGATGTGGAGTGGCCGCAAATTTGATGGGGGGGGGGGGCATTAAAGTCCCCCGTTCCGACTAGCGGTTGTTTTTTGGCGTTACCTTTGGTCTGAGCAAGGATGTGCTCAAAGTGGTGTTGTCGAGCAATGGGAGGGCTATAAGCACTCAACACGCATAGGGTGAGCGGTGGCGTAGAGGCAGAACACCGGCCTCGCGTGCAAGAGGTCCATGGTTTGAATCCCGGTGCGGCGCAATTTCCCACCGGATTAAAGAAGGAAAATCCGCGTGTTGATAAAATTGCATAAACAGGCCTGGAGTGTGGCCTGATCCCGGCGACCAGAACTGGTAACGCACTCCCTCACCAGAGCAGGATTGGCCACCTTGGTGCAGTACTAGGCCACAACCTCCTATATGAACACCACAATCAAACCCCGGCCCTCAGTCCCCAGCATCTGCGAAGCAACTGACCACGGCGACGGTCAGACCTGCGATGCAGCAGAGGGTGCTAAGAATCCCTGGCTCCGCACAGGCCGCCATTGGTATATGAACCTGGCAACGTTTAACGCTAGAACGTTATTTAGTGAGGCGAGTCTAGCAGTACTATTGGAGGAATTAGAGCTCAGGAAATGGGATACCATAGGGCTCAGTAAAGCTAGGAGGCCAAAATAAGCATATACAGTGCAAAAAAGCGGGCACGTCCTGTGCTACCGGGGCTTAGCAGAGAGACGAGTACTAGGAGTCGGATTCCTGATTAATAAGAATATAGCTGGTAAGATACAGGAATTCTATAGCATTAACGAGAGGGTGCCAGGTCTTGTTGTGAAACTTAATAAGAGGTACAAATTGAAGGTGGTACAAGTCTATGCCCCTACATCCAGTCATGATGACCACGAAGTAGAAAGCTTCTATGAAGACGTGGAATCGGCGATGGGTAGAGTGAAAACAAAATACGCTATACTGATGGGCGACTTCAATGCCAAGGTAGGCAAGAACAGGCTGGAGACAAGGCAGTGGGGGAATATGGCATAGGCACTAGGAATAGCAGGGGAAAGTTATTAGTAGAGTTTGTCGAACAGATAATATGCGGATAATGAATACCTTCTTCTGCAAGCGGGATAGCCGAAAGTGGATGTGGAGGAGCCCGAACGGCGAGGCTAGAAATGAAATAGACCTCATACTCTACGCTAACCCTGGCATCATACAAGATGTGGACGTGCTCAGCAAGGTGCGCTGCAGTGACCATAGGATGGTAAGAACGCGAATTAGCCTAGACCTGAGGAGGGAACGGAAGAAACAGGTACATAAGAAGCCGATCAATGAGTTAGCGGTAAGAGCGAAAATAGAGGACTTCCAGATCAAGCTACAGAACAGGTATGCGGCTTTAACTCAGGAAGAGGACCCTTAGTGTTGAAGCAATGAACGACAATCTTGTGGGCATCATTAAGGTGTGTGCAATAGAAGTCGCTGGTAACTCCGTTAGACAGGATACCAGTAAGCTATCGCAGGAGACGAAAGATCTGATCAAGAAACACCAATGTATGAAAGCCTCTAACCCTACAGCTACAACAGAGCTGGCAGAACTTTCGAAGTTAATCAACAAGCGTAAGACAGCTGACATAAGGAAGTATAATATGGACAGAATTGAACATGCTCTCAGGAACGGAGGAAGCCTAAAAGCAGTGAAGAAGAAACTAGGAATTGGCAAGAATCAGATGTATGCTTTAAGAGACAAAGCCGGCAATATCAATACTAATATGGATGAGATAGTTCAAGTGGCTGAGGAGCTCTGTAGAGACTTATACAGTACCTGTGGCACCCTCGACGATAATGGAAGAGAAATTCGTCCAGAGGAATTCGAAATCCCACAGGTAACGCCGGAAGAAGTAAAGAAAGTATTGGGAGCTATGCAAAGGGGGAAGCCAGCTGGGGTGGATCAGGTAACGGAAGATTTGTTGAAGGATGGTGGGCAGATTGTTCTAGTGAAACTGGCCACCCTGTATACGCAATGCCTCATGACCTCGAGCGTACCGGAATCTTGGAAGAACGCTAACATAATCATAATCCATAAGAAAGCGGACGCCAAAGACTTGAAAAATTATAGACCGATCAGCTTGCTGTCAGTTGCCTACAAACTATTCACTGAGGTAATCGCAAATAGAATTAGGAACACCTCAGACTTCTGTTAAGCAAAGGACCAGGCATGTTTCCGTAAAGGCTAGTCAACAATAGACCATATTCACACTCTGAATCAGCTGATAGAGAAATGTACGGAATATAACCAACCCTTATATATAGCTTTCATTGATTATGAGAAAAGCTCAGCAGTCATGGAGGCATAACGGGATCAGGGTGTAGACGAGCCGTGTGTAAGAATACTGAAAGATATATATAGCCGCTCCACAGCCACCGTAGTCATCCATAAAGAAAGCAACAAAATACCAATAAACAAAGGCGTCAGGCAGGGAGGTACGATCTCTCCAATGCTATTCACAGCGTGTTTACAGGAGGTATTCAGAGACTTGGATTGGGAAGAATTGGTGGGGGTAAAAGGTAATGGAGAATACTTTAGTAACTTGTGATTCGCTGATGATATCGCCTTGCTTAGTAACTCAGGGAAACAATTGCAATCTATGCTCACTGACCTGGAGAGGCAAAGCGCGAGAATGAGTCTAAAAATGAATCTGCAGAAAAATAATGTTTAACAGTCTCGGAAGAGAACAGCAATTTACAATAGCCAGTGAGGCACTGGAATTGGTAAGGGAGTACATCTACTTAGGGCAGGTAGTCATAGCGGATCCGGATCATGAGACGGAAATAATCAGAAGAATAAGAATGGGCTGGGGTGCGTTTGGCAGGGATTCTCAGATCATGAACAGCAGGTTGCCATTACCCCTCAAGAGAAAAGTGTATAATAGCTGTGCCTTACCAGTACTCATCTACGGGGCAGAAACATGGAGGCTTACGAAAAGGGTTGTACTTAAATTGAGGACGACGCAACGAGCTATGGAAAGAAGAATGATGGGGTTAAGAGGAAGCTTTAGCTCCGGCCCACCTCCGACGCGGCCTATTCAAATACATGTAAAACGCAAAAACGTTTTTATGAGATAACCTCTGGACCGATTTTGATGAAATTTGTCGCATTTGAAAGAGAAAGTTAAATTCTAGTGACTGTTGGAAGCGGAATTTCGATTTAGGGCTTGAATTTTCTTAAAACGATTTTCAAATATTTGACCGTTTGAAAAAAATAGAAGCACGAAGTTTATAAATTCATAGCTCTGCATAAAGAATCGATATCGCGGTTCTGTAAACGGCATCCATTAGATCATTCAAAGCGGACAAATTGAATATGTCATTTTACATCTTACGTGAATTTGTTACGTTGGTTACAACGGTTTTGCAAAAGTTGTATTTCTCTATTATTAAATTTTTTTATATTCATGTGTAACATATCAATTTTGTCCGCTTTAGATGTACTATTAGATGCAATTCACAGAATTGTATTATCATTTCTAGTGGTTAAGTTACAGAGTTGTAAACTTGATAGTTTCGTTTTTTGAAAATTTTCAATTTTTGCCAATTTTTAACAAAAGATTGACAATCTAAGTCAAAAATTCGAAACCAACAGTCACTAGATTTTAAGTTTGTCTTTTAAATGCAACAAACCTCGTCAAATTTGGTGCAGTGGTTGCCGAGAAAAACGAATTCTCCTTTTACATGTATTTAGATAAGAGCACTTGAGCTAAAGCTTCCTCTTACCGTTAAGGGATAAGAAAAGAGCAGATTGTGCGAGGGAACAAACGGGAGTTAATGACATCTTAGTTGAAATCAAGAAAAAGAAATGGGCATAGGCAGGACATGTAATGAGGATGAAAGATAACCGATGGTCATTAAGGGTTAAGGGCTGGATTCCAAGGGAAGGGAAGCGTAGTAGGGGGCGGCAGAAAATTAGGTGGGGGGATGAGATTAAGAAGTTTGCAGGGACGACATGGCCACAATTAGTACATGATCGGGGCTGTTGGAGAAGTAAGGGATAGGCCTTTGCCCTGCAGTGGGCGTAACCAGGCTGATGATGATGATGATGACGCATAGGGTGGGTTTTTTGTAGCTTTAAGGTAGAATTTTGATGAATTCAAGAAGGATTTCAGTACTGCTGAATGGACGCATTTAAGAGAAAGATGTCGCATTGCAAGCATGGCAATGTTGGGCTTGTGTATGTGAGGGTCTTGAAACGTGTTGTATCCAGGTAGCGTGACTTACGCGTGTGTTTTCTGCAAGGCTATAATGTCAGGGAGCTCGTTAAGACTCTGTAGAAATAGTGTTAGACATGCGCGCTCGTTGCGGAACCCCCTGCAGTTCCACTGCAGGGGGTTCCGGGCTGGCTTCATCAGTATTGTCGTTTTGAAGGATGGGAACTTGTGGCGTCGCGGAGCGTCTTCCCTAGCTGTCGATTAGCTCTTGGAAGCGGCAAAACTGTGCATATGCCTCACCAATAAATGCATCATGCTTGCTCTGTAGTCAATTTTCAAGCGCATCAAGTTTGTTTTCCAGGATGTCCATGCGGTCAGTGAGGACAAATATGGCGTTTTCAACGTTGTTCGCGGTATCTGTTATTTCGGCATTCTTCCTTTTTGCGGGTGGGGGCTGCGTGTGTGATGAAGGCGGCGTTGGAGTTGCGGCTTTCGCTGTAGCAGTAGATGCAAGAGTGTCCATTTGATCTGTCGGAGGATGTGTGAGTTTGGGCGCAAGAGTTTGTGGCAGTGGTTTGGTAGTAGCAGGTGGAGCGTCAGTGATTTCTAACGGGGCGGGGGGTCATTGAGTTGAGCTGCTTGATTTCGTTTTTAAGCATTTCGTTCTGATTTAGGAAGTGTCTGATGACAGAGCTAGTGAGGAACTGCTATTGTGGGAGACTATTCCTGCCCACTCACCTTTGTATGGTTGATGGGCGGTCTCTCCTCGTTCCGTGGAGTCAGCGAAGGCCAAGCTTGCTTCGATGATGGAAGCTGCGCCACTGCTGCAGTGTTCTTGCGGCCAAAGCTGCTTTGTGGCTACTCTTGTCCGGTGCGTTGATTGGGGGCCTGTACAGTGACTTTGGAGGTCCCGGGGCCGGTGTCCGTGGTTTTTAACGAAGTTTGCACTCTGAGGAGCCAGTCCCGTGTTTTTCGTTGCAGATAATACAAGTGAGAGTACAGCTGTGGTCCTGAGGAGGATCTGGCGTGCCGCATTTTGGGCAGAGACATATGGTCACATTGGGGCAGATATCTTGGCGATGGCCAAGCAGCCGGCCTATAGTACACGACTCCAGTTTTTGTGGACATGGTCGGCAGCGGAGGTGTGTGCGGAGGTAGTCAATGTATAAGGGGACCTTTGAGGCTTGGAAACTGACCAGGATGGAATCTGTAGAGCCCGTTTTACGAGCAGCTAGGATGTTGATTGCTGGATTGGACTCTCGAAGGTTAGCCAACACGTTCCCTTCTACCAGGGAGGCCGGCAGCTTGGTGATACCCCTACACAAATTTTTAGGGTCTGCCACGTGTGTGGAGACTTCGTAGAGCTTGCCCATGATTATGAGGGTGGCGATCTTCAAATAGCGATCCGACCTGTCCATGCAGGGAGTGCTTATGACGATTGTGTTGTTAATCTCGTTGGCCCAGAGTCGATCTAGCAATGCTGCAGCCGTGGAGAGACCAGTGGCCTTGATGACGATATCGCGGAGAGATACTGGATGTATGTTGGCGCAGTTGACTCCACCGTGTACACGAAGAATTATTTTGTATTCTGCGGCTGGAAGTGGAGGAGGACGAGGCAGGATGTGGCTTACTTGCGGTGTAGTTTTGAGGGTGCTGGGCGAGATGGGCGAAAGCTTCTTGGTGTTGGAGTAAATAAACTTCTCGCGCCAATCGAGGATCTCTTCCGGAGTCATGTCGACGCTGTCGATGACGCCGTCCTGACTCATGTCTATTGCAGCTGCTACCGCCGACGCACGCTGCCCGCGTTGTGCGGTGGCAAGCGAGTTCTTGGGCGAGTTGGTCCCTTCTACAGTGGACCCTTCTCCAGTTTGAGCCACTACGTATATGCTCTCAGCCGTAATGTCGTCATGGTAGTTTGATTGTCGTCGGTCCAACTTCGTTATCTGATTCTCATCATGACTTCTTCGTTGCGCCATCTACGCAGAACCAGTGGCCCAAGTAGTCTAACAGCTTGGGTCACTGTGTATGTGCTTGTGGTTGTGATGCCATCATGTTCGTTGCATCATCGTAATTATGTCTTTGTAATCTGGCTCTTCTCACGCTGTCGTCATCAAGCCGTAGTCGTCATACACTCTTCGTGATACAGTAGTTGTCACGCGATTGTAGTCATACACTAGCTATCATACAGTCGTCGTGATACTGTCGTAGTAGTTCCATGGTCATCGTTTTACCTTCGTCATCCCACTCTCGTCATGCCATCGTCGTCGCGCTATCGTCGTCACGCAGTCCCTGTTATACCCTTATTATTATGCCAGCGTCCTCAGTTCATAAACATCCTCTCATGCACCTCATGCTGTCGTCATCATACTACCTTAGTCGTTCCATCGACGTCATCTCTTCTGCGTTATTCTTGTGCATTCATGCTGTTATCGTTCAATGATGCCGCTGTTGTAATGCCATCGTCGCCATCAGATAGTCGCGCTCACGCATTCGTTGTAAGACCGTCGTCGTGACGCCATCATCGTAGCTATTGTCGTCATGGAGTCATCGGGCGTTTATTGTCACACCATCGTGGGGATGCCGTGCTTTTCATTTTGTGGACGTCATCGTCGCGATCCGACTTTCGTAACGCGGTCGTCGTCACACCATCGCTGTCCTAGCTTTCGTGATACAGCGCTCGTATCGCTGTCGTTGACATGCACTTACCGGCGTGTCCCTGTATTCATAGGCTTGGGATGTCATCGTCGCCATCGCGCCGTTGTCATGCATCCGTTGTCATTCCGTCCTCATGATGCCATCGTTGGCATTCCCTGCGTGTCAATATAAATTCTTCACCCCACACTTGCCAAAGCTGTCGTCGTCAAGCCATCGTACTCACACCGTCGTCATCACATTATTTTTTTCATGCCGTCGCTGTCACCCTGTGCATTTAACATCGTCATCGCAACAGAAACCTCATCCCAATAGCATCAAGCCATCTTTGTCTACTGCCTTCATCGTTTCATCAACGTCAGTTCTTCTCCGCCATTCTGGCGTAATCATGCTGTCGTCATTCAATCCTCATTATGCCGTCGCTGTCATGCCATCGCCGTCATTGCATCGTCATTGCAGGGAAGGGGGCGGCGATGTTCTCCGGCAACAACCACGTATTTCGTGACCGCGCGCAAGGGCAACCGACGATCGCGGCTAAATCTCGCGCGCTCAATGGTGGGAGGAAAGCGGACAGGAAGCGCGCCGTCTTCCGTCGCGTGTTCGGAACAAGAGGGGGGATTGGGGTTTTGCGGGTACGTTGTACTTCGGCAGCAACGCGTGGGCTTTATCTTGAAGGCGGTCTGCTTTGGGGGGCAGAGTCTTAATGGGCATACGGCCCGTAGCTTTGCGTCTACTGAGTTCTCACCTGTCAGTTTGCTTTGAAGCGATTAACAGCACGAAGGTCACTTCGCTCGCTCTTGCTGCCAGCTTATGTCCGCGGTCGTCGAGCATGATGTGTTTATGTTGCCTTTGGGCGCTGACACCATGCTCTTGTTAATTTAGTAAGCTTACACGGCCAATAAAACTGCTATCCTTACTTCTTATAGCTGTCTACTAATTTGCTATCACAATCGATGCTGCGCCTTTCGGGCGAAACTGCAACGTTTTATTTCGTTGTCAGCATTCCGTCTTCGCCATACCGCCCTTGTGGTTCCATTGAAGTTATTCATTTATCATTCCATCGTCGGCAATGCGTCGTCATCATACAGTCGTTGTCGTGTTATCGTGCCCAAGGGAGACCTTCTCAAGTGAATGTCATTCCAAAGTGGGCCGATACGCGGGAGAGTGTGTGTCGCATATAGCTGAAGTAAGGGAATTCTCAGACTGACCAATACATATTACAGCGAAGCTGCATATGGCTAGGATGCCGCGAGTCTTTGTTTCTATCGACAGAAAACTGTCATCATCAATGGCGCATACCCCAGTAAACACTAAGCAACCATATCACTGTAAGCAAGCAAAAAAATTGCGATTGCTGATAGACCCGTAAGCCTGAGGCTAGAAGCACTCAGCAAAGCGAAACGAACGGTGCATACATTCTTTGGCATCACGCATACAACACACGGAACAGCATACGTTTCAATAAAGAACAAGCTCAAAACAAGCATCCGAACCACATAATTGATGATAAGGTGCTCGTGATAGCAATGCGAAGCACGTAGCGCTTCCTGCATACGTTTCCCGGTAAACATTATTATTGCGCAAGCTGCCGTGGTGACGCCAGCTTGCGACATGGGGTGTGAGGTCCCTAACCTTACGCATATGAAATTACCAGCCCAGCAACAGATTTCGAGGTTGCTTCACCCACGCTATGGGCGGTGGCGTGCTGTCAAAATTACCATTTTTACCATTACTCTAAAACAGGACCACTATCATTACTCTAAAGCCTTTAAAACCCTCTCAGCAGTAGCTAGTAGTGCTGGTTTTCAACAGCTTCGCTGGACATCCACTTTCGCAGGGCTGGAATGGCGAGTTTTTTTTTGTATATAAACGTCACTTGAGCAATACGGTATGTATAGCCACTTTGCTCGACTGCTAATCGCAGTGCCAACCGCGCGAACGCGCTCGTGCCACTGCTCGCGCGTTCGCCGTCGTCGTCTTCTTGCACAGCTGGCTCAGTTGCCGCGCATCATTCCAGCCTGGATGATGATGATGAAAACGCTGAGGCCGCCGCCTTTGCTCTTTCGACAAGGTCTCGCTGGTCCTCGAGGGTTCAGCTTGACAGGGCGGCCTCCCATGCTTCCCACGTCGGCTGTTGTATAGTTTCTAAGGCACTATTAGCCTGGCAGGCCCATACCATATGGTACAAATCCGCTTTCTGCCCGCAGAATTTACACTCGGCCGAAAAGGATTGTGGTTCAATAGCATGTAGCTTGACTGGGTTTTTAAACGACATGGTTTGCAATCTTCATAAATGACATTCTTCTGACTTATCTAATCCCTTGGTCGGGCCCGGGTATTTTCGTCGCGATAAGCGCAAATAGCGCCCCCATTCCAGCCTGGAATTTCCCTTCTCTTCTGTTGTCGTAATGAAGAGGAGGAGGAGGAGGAGGAAAAACGTTTATTGAGCTCTAGAAAATTTAATGAATTTCGCGGAGTCAGATGGTGTCTTCCATCTTCTTAGCAATGGCCGTCTGCCCCTAGTCCAGGGCTCCGCTGGATGCCGCTGCCAGCTGGGCCCATCGGATCAGCCCTAGTTGAACGTCCTGACGGTCGCTGCAGAGCATTCCTTCCCATTGCTCCGCACTCGGGTTTGGTATTATTGGTGCCGCATTTGTTTTCTGGCAGGCCCACGTTATATGGCAGAGCGTGAGTGTTTCCTGGCACGATGGGCATTTGTCAGTGTACTGTGCGGGTTGTATTTTACTTTGGGTGCTTAAGTTCGGATATGCACCCGTCTGTAGCAGCCTCCAAGCTACGGAGTCCTCTCTAGTGAGAGAGCTATGCGGCGGGGGGTACCGCTTCCTGCTGCCCTTATAGTGGTTTAGGATAGCCGAGTATTCTCTGTGGAACGGCTCAGTTTCCTCGAGGTCATTGGCAGAGGGTGCTCGGTATGCAGTCTATCATCGAGCTACCCTGTCGACCTCACGGTTGCCTTCCACGTCCGTGTGACCCGGCGTCGACATTATCGTGTGTCGAATTGGTTGTTCTTTTTCTGGGTTTTGTGTGTGGTGATCTTCAGAGCGGAGTATGCGGAGCGCTCTGTGACCTATCCTACCTAACACGTAGTTTCGGCATGCTGTTTGGGAGTCGGTTACTATTGTTACGGACCGCCTAGTCCGATAGCCCTCCGCTGCCGCTAGAGCGACGGCCGCTTCTTCAGCCTCGACTACCGTGCAGTCCCGTAGAGATGCGCTGACGATTTCTCGCACATCCGAGTTTATCACCGTCGCTACTGCGTTGGGGTTGGTCTGTCTCGCCCTTCTGGTGTATGTGGCTGCGTCCACGTATACCGTTGTTGCCGGGGAAGCTAGTGACTTTTGGATGTATTCGGCTCTCGCCTTCCTGCGTTCTTCGTGTAGGTTGGGGTTCATGTTCTTGGGAATGGGAGCCACCTTGATTGTGTTTCGTATTTTGTCCGGGATAGTCACGGTTATTTGGATTTCTTGCATCTGTTCGCTGCATCCCAACTTCTGCAGAAGCTCCCTGCCAGACGGAGTCTGTTGTCTGCGCAGATGAGCAACATGCTGTGCCTCTCTGAGTTCTTCGAAAGTGTTATGAAGTCCTAGTGCCAAGAGCTTCTCCGTGGATGTGCATTGTGGTAGGTGGAGCGCGGTTTTGTATACCTTGCGTATGATCGCGTCTATCTGCTGAACCTCGCTCTTGATTGGGTTGTAGTACGGGAGACTGCAGGTAACCCGGCTGATCACCAGACTCCTAACCAGCTTTAGCATGTCTTCCTCTCGCATGCCTGAGCGTCTGTGGGAGATGCGCGTTATCATGCGAGCGATTTGTAGAGTTGATGTCTTGAGTAGAGCGAGAATGTGTGAGCAGCGTTGATTCGACTGTATCTACATGTCCAAAATTCTTATGAGCGTTTTCTCCGGTATTGGTTTTCCCTCTAGGTAGACGCCAAGCTTGAGCTCGTCGCTAGTCGGGGCCATGCGATTCTGTTTCCTTCTCCGGACTCTGAGCAGCTCAGATTTCTCGGTGGAGCAGGCTAGCCCTCTTGCCTTCACGTAGTTCTCTACGCTGGTCGAAGCCTCTTGTAGTCCTTCTTCTGTTTCTTTACGGGATACCGTATTGGTCCAAATGGTTATGTTGTCGGCGTACATGGCATGGTGTATGCCCTCGATCTCTTTGAGTTGTTTCGCTAGGCCGATCATTGCTATTTTAAATAGCGTTGGTGAAATGACCAATCCCTGGGGGGTTCCTTTGTTGGGGGTAGAGAACTTCTCCCAGCGGAGTTCTCCTAGCCCTATCGTAGCTGTTCTGTTGGAGAGGAAAGCTTTGACGTAGCCGAAAACCCTCCTGCCGAAGTTTAGGTCGTCCAGGCCCGCTAGGATGGCTTCGTGGCTCACATTGTCAAAGGCTCCTTTATGGTCCAATGCCAGTATCAAGTTCCCTCCGTTCCTGAGAACGTTGCTTAAGACTTCTTCCTTGATCTGCAATAGTACGTCTTGGGTCTACAGCTTTGCCCTGAATCCGAACATACTGTGGGGGTATTGTTCGTGATCCTCTATGTATTGTTGTAGCCTTATCGTGACCACTCTCTCGTACAACTTGCAAGGCATGATGTGAGGGAGACGGGTGTTAGGTTTTCGATTTGTAGATTTTTGCCCCGTTTTGGTATCATAACTACCTCTGCGTGTTTCCAATCCTCGGGGACGGTCTCCGCTGCCCAGTGCTTATTGAGGAAGTCGGTTAGTTCTGCGGCTAGCTCGTCACTGTGATTGCGGATGAGTGCGTTGTTAATTTTGTCCGCACCCGTTGCCGTGTTTCTAATTGTGCTTCTGATTGCTGCATAGACCTCTTCACGAGTGATGGGTCTGTCTGAGCTTGGATTTTCTCTTCCCCGGTAATCGCCTGTATTGGCCTCGAGCTCCACCACTGGAAAAGCTGGCGCCACCGTCGGCGTGACGTGCTAGGAGGGATCACGTGGACAAAGCGGCCGCGTCGGCTGCTTCGGGCGCGCCGAAGCGAGCTGAAAACGAGTTTAAATTTCCTCGTACGCTGCGGTCCTCAGTTAGTGGCGAAATTTTCCCGCTTCGAGTGTTTCCTTTACAACGCTTCAAAGCACTACAATAGGTAGTGGCTGCCTTTGAAGGCGCGCAACATGGTAGGCTACTGCTCGGTTCCGCAGGGCCGGACGCACGTAACGGAGGCCGGTGTCAGCCTTATTCACACGAAGCCGCAGGACAAAAAGCTGCGTGAAGCTTGGCTCGCGAAACATAAAACCGGAAAACAGTCATCGGCTACTACTCGGGTATGCAGGAAGCACAGACGCGAGGAAGATTTCTGCTACGTCGCCCGGTCTGCGATGTTCTGAAAACGCGCACTGAGACGCCTCGCCCGAGTCCGCTGCCCGACTAATTTCATGACGGTTTGGTCTATGAACTTGTCGATGCTATAGATACTCGCAAGTTCAGTGGAGTGGAAAGGCAGCGGTAAGAAGCACATTTAAAAAAAGCATGGCATATGGTCATGTTTGTGTTATGAATTATTGCACTGGATTGCAAAAAAGGAGCAGCGGGAAATTGCACTCTGAGAACACCGATAAACATACAGTGCGACGCAACTCGAGAAACAATATTGAAAGGTCAAAGAATTTAGAAGAAAAAAAAAGATTGAATCGTCGCGACGGGACATCACAGTCCACGTAGGCGTCGAAGTCTCTACAATGAAATTATTTTTGAACAGCTCTGATAGCGCCCACGCAACAGTGGTTGTTTGTATACTGTGAAATGCTCATTTTCTGCCGCCTAAAGCTCATGGCACGGTGCGAGAACGCGCGCGCGGAGATAGCGAAACAGTGCGCGGACAAGCATGCAGACGCGCAGTCGGTCGCTGCGAATCTGCACGATCGCTGCATTGAGGCTTCGTTCTATTACGCTACATTTAGTTAGACAAACACTATAAGAACATATTTCACATAGTTTGCTCTCAGCGTTTGGCTACCTTTCACGCAAGAAGCCGGTTCGGGAGACTCCATCGCGGCGACCGTGCGCAGTGGCGTTCACTGTACGTATTCGGTAAGGAGATAGCGTCTGTAAACGATTGTGTGCTTTCAGTTTGCCCAAGATTATTATTTAGAGAGTAAGAAACTTCTCTCGTTTCGAAAGTACTTATAGAAATGTCCGGAAGAGCTCGCGCGTGGTGTTTTCAGTGAGCGCTGACAGCAAAACCTATGAGGAGCGCGCCACATGATCCCTCATACTACGCCAGCGAGGCGCTTCCGATAGATGGCGACTCCGTAACTCCTCGCCGCCAATATGCCGCCGGGTTCATGTCCCCGAAGCATTTGACACGCACTTTGTCCAAGAGCTCCTCGTCGATTCCCTCGAATTGGTGGATTAGCCGGTGTATTTCTTTGTTATTCTCTGCCTTGGTTTTAGTCGGATCGATGAGTTAGGACGTGGCATATCCTGAAAGCGCTCATCGATCCGACTAATGGGGAGGCCGCATTTACGGGTGCATGAGCCATTGCTTAACCTTTCATTGCCTTACGTGACAGGTACATTTAGTAACAGATGTGATGCGCAAATGTGTGTGCGTGCCTATATATGTCACGATTACCACAGACCAGAACAATAAACATGCCCGTACATTTGTTCAAAATTCTACGTCACCTCTGTGTCGTGCGCTAACCAGCTTCGCTGGTCATCCGCCTTCACAGAGCGGTATGGCTCGTGACTTTTTAAATTGCTCATTACATCATATCTCCCCTTCGTCGTCCGGCTCTCGCTACGCCATCTTGGTCACGCCATTGTCGTCTTACACTCGTAGCTGCAAACCATTGTCGTCATG